>NW_027199033.1:0-2500 GCF_038502225.1 Cherax quadricarinatus
AGATGGTGCTGGATGGTGGTGGTAGATGGTGCTGGTGGTGGATGGTGCTGGTGGATGGTGGAGATGGATGGTGGTGGTGGATGGTGGTAGTGGATGGTGGTGGTGGTGGATGGTGGTGGTGGATGGTGGAGATGGATAGTGGTGGTGGATGGTGGTGGTGGATGGTGGTGGTGGATGGTGGTGGTGGTGGATGGTGGTGGTAGATGGTGCTGGTGGTGGATGGTGCTGGTGGTGGATGGTGGTGGTAGATGGTGGTGGTGGTAGATGGTGCTGGTGGTGCATGGTGCTTGTGGTGGATGGTGGTGGTGGACGGTGGTGGTGGTAGATGGTGGTGGCGGATGGTGGTGGTGGTAGATGGTGGTGGTGGTAGATGGTGGAGGTGGTGGTGGGTGGAGGTGGTGGTGGGTGGTGGTGGTGTTAGATGGTGGTGGTGGATGGTGCTTGTGGTGGATGGTGGTGGTGATAGACGGTGGTGGTGGTGGATGGTGGTGGTTTTGGATGGTGGTGGTGGTAGATGGTGGTTTTGGATGGTGGTGGTGGTAGATGGTGGTGGGGGTGGTGGGTGGTGGTGGTGGTAGATGGTAGTGGTGGATGGTGGTGGTGGTGGTAGGTGGTGGTGGTGGTGGATGGTGGTGGTGGTGGATGGTGGTGGTGGTGGATGGTGGTGGTGGTAGATGGTGGTGGTGGTAGATGGTGGTGGATGGTGGTGGTGGATGGTGGTGGTGGATGGTGGTGTATGGTGGTGGTGGTAGATGTTGGTGGTAGATGTTGGTGGTGGATGGTGGTGGTGGATGGTGGCGGTGGTGGTGGTGCATGGTGGTGATTGTGGATGATGGAGGTAGTGGTGGATGATGGTGGTGGTAGTGGATGGTGGTGGTGGTGGATGGTGGTGGCGGTGGAGGTGGTGGTGATGGATGGTGGTGGTGGATGGTGGTAGTGGTGGATGGTGGTGGTGGATGGTGGTAGTGGTGGATGGTGCTGGTGGATGGTGCTGGTGGTGCATGGTGCTTGTAGTGGATGGTGGATGGTGGTGGTGGTAGATGGTGGTGGTGGATGGTGGTGGTGGTAGATGGTGGTGGTGGATGGTGGTGGTGGTGGATGGTGGTGGTCGTGGTGGATGGTGGTGGTTTTGGATGGTGGTGGTGGTAGATGTTGATGGTGGTGGTGGATGGTGGTGATGGTGGATGATGTAGGTAGTGGTGATGGTGGATGATGTAGGTAGTGGTGGTGGTGGATGATGGTGGTTGTAGTGGATGGTGGTGGTGGTTGATGGTGGATGGTGGTGGTGGTGGTGGTGGGTGGTTGATGGTGGTGGATGGTGATGATGGTGTATGGTTGTGATGGTGGATGGTGGTGGTGGTGGTGGTGCATGGTGGTCGATAGTGATGGTGGTGGTGCATGGTGGTCGATAGTGATGGTGGTGGTGGTGGATGGTGGTGGTGGTGGTGGGTGGTTGATGGTGGTGGATGGTGATGATGGTGTATGGTAGTGATGGTGGATGGTGGTGGTGGTGCATGGTGGTCGATGGTGATGGTGGTGATGGTGGTGGTAGATGGTGGAGGTTAACCTGGAGTTTACCTGGAGAGGGTTTCAGGGGTCAACGCCCCCGCGGCCCGGTCTGAGACCAGGCCTCATGGTGGGTCAGGGTCTGATCGACCAGGCTGTTACTAATGGCAGCACGCAAGCTGACGTACGAACCACAGCCCGGTTAGTCAGGCACTGACTTTAGGTGCCTGTCCGGTGCCTTCTTGAAGACAGCCAGGGGTCTATTGGTAATCCCCCTTATGTATGCTGGAAGGCAATTGAACAGCCTTGGGCCCCGGACACTTATTGTGTTGTCTCTCAGTGTACTCGTGTCACCCCTGCTTTTCATCGGGGAAATGTTGCATCTTTTGCTTTCATGTGGAGTGATTTTCGTGTGTAAGTTTGGTACCAATCCCTCCAGGACCTTCCTAGTGGATATTATCATGTATCTCTCTCGCCTGCGTTTGAGGGAATACAGATCAAGGACATTCAACCGTTCCCAGTATTTTAGGTGCCGTATCGCACTTATGTGTGCCGTGAAAGTTCTTTGTACACTCTCCAGGTCTGTAATGTCGCCAGCCTTGAAAGGGGCCGTTAGCGTACAGCAGTATTCAAGCCTAGAGAGCACAAGCAATTTGAAAAGAATCATCATGGGCTTGGCGTCCCTAGTTTTGAAGGTTCTCATTATCCATCCTATCATTTTCCTAGTGGATGAGGTAGATACATTGTTGTGGTCTTTGAATGCGAGATTCTCTGACATTATCACTCCCAGGTCCTTCACATTACTTTTCTGCTCTATTGTATGGTTAGAATTTGTGGTATACCCTGACACATTTTTAATTTCTTCAAGTTTTCCATATTTGAGTAGTTGAAATTTCTCCTCGTTGAACTTCATATTGCTTTGAGTGGCCCATTCGAAGATTTGGTTGATGTCCGCTTGAAGTCTCGTAGTGTCTTCGATGGAGGTCACTGCCAT
>NW_027199033.1:17500-36555 GCF_038502225.1 Cherax quadricarinatus
CTTAATTCGGGGAATTGGAGCACAGATCCAATTCCCTAAATCAAGAGCCCCTCACCAACATCAACGAACCTACCCTGAGGGGTGTTCAAAGAGCATAGCTTAGACTTAGTGATCTTCGACGTTTTACAGAGGCTGTATGTCGCACTGACACTCTAAAGTTAACTCAGGTCCTGAGGTGTAGCTTCTGACCTAATTTGTACTGGTATCTGTGTACCGTCACAGTCGGGGATTTTCTTATGCTGAACTTAGATTCAGTAGTATGGGAGTTTTGTGACTTTTGTGGAGGATCTGCAGATGGTCGCCACTTAGGGTCGTTATGTTATTCCTTGTTGCTGATTCGGCGTTGCTGCTGCTTGTTATATTGCTATTCGGCGAATCGGTCGTCTTACTGTTCAAGCAAGCTGTTCTGATTGCCAGGTTGGTCAAGAAATTGGTTTATGTGAGGACTTTTAGTCAGTCACTGGTTAAGTCAAGTCTTGAGACATAGCGAACTACTTAGAGCACTTACACACATACTTGTATATATTAGTACCATGTTCTTAAATGCTAACCTTGTTACAGACGGTACTTAAAAGCCATAAAGATGTGATATGTGCCTTCAGTACAATACTACTGTACACGAGAGAAGTGTAGCAACTTGTGTCAAATATTATATTCAATTGTTTTGCTTTGGTATTTTCCTCGTAGACAACTTTATCATTATTAATAAACTTCTTAAATTTTAATTTCTTTAGTTAGTAGCCTACCAGTTGTAAGCACTACTGAATCTTACTGTTAAATTCTAATGGATAATTGGACCAGGATACTGACTACTAGAGGGGCAGTCTTTTCTAGTATTCACTGGCGATCTCTATGTTTATTAGATATAGCGTATTTTTTAACACTCCCTGACTGCCAGCCAGCCTGATTTCCCTGCCACCCTGCCAGGCAGCCTGCTTCCCTGCCACCCTGCCAGCCAGCAAGCCAGCCAGCTTGCCTCCCTGCCTGCCAGCAAGCCAGCCAACTTGCCTCCCTGCCAGCAAGCCAGCCAGCCTGCCTCCCTGCCACCCTGCCAGCAAGCCTGCCTCCCTGCCAGCCAGCCTGCCTCCCTGCCAGCCAGCTTGCCTCCCTGCCAGCAAGCCAGCCAGCCTGCCTCCCTGCCAGCCAGGCAACCGCACTGATTGCCAGCGAGCCTCCATGCCAGCCAGCCTCCCTGCCAGCCAGCTAGCCAGCCTCCCTGCCTGCCAGCCAGCCAGCCTCCCTGCCTGCCAGCCATTCAGCCAGCCAGCCAGCCAGCCAGCCAGCCAGCCAGCCAGCCAGCCAGCCAGCCAGCCAGCCTGTCTGGCTGGCAGGGTTTCTGGAACGAATTAATTGTATTTCCATTATTTCTTATGGTAAATATTTGTTCGACTTATGAACATTTCGACTTGAGAACTAGCTCCTGGAACGGATTAAGTTCGAAACTCGAGGGTCCACTGTAAATGTAATGCAACTTCACCCCTTTTCAGGTTATATCTATCCACATGGAACAGCTTAAACACAGCAATGATATCTCGACTCTTTAAATTTTACCATATTTCAGTTATTGCAATTACATCAACGTTCCCCCACACATGCTAACATAATTCATTAATTTTATTTCTTGAGCATCGTCTGTTAGTATAAAATACATTAATATGTTTTTTGTTCTGCACCTTTCTCCTATTCAGCTTTGTTTTTACACAATTTCTGTTATCATTACCCTGTGTTATTCGACGACTGTTATTTTTATGATTAATAATATCAAAGCCTACATCAATATCTCCAGACTTATTATTTACCATTTTTAAACCCATATGTTTAACTAATCCTAGTTTAAAGCCCTAACAACACTCTCAATTAAACGAGCTAGAAAACCCACACCTGCCCTGGATAGGTGAATCCCATCTCTGGCATACATGTCATTTCTGCCGTAGAAGTGGTCCCAGTTGTCAATGAATGGTATTGCATTATCCTTACAGTGTTTGTCACACCAACAGTTTATTCCAGTTCCTCTGGACAGCCATTCATTTCCAACACCCCTTCTTGGTAAAATGCCATATATAACAGGTCTTCCTCCCTTCTTACTAATAATGTTGATTGCTATCCTATAACTTCACACTAAATCCTCACTTCTACGCTTGCCTACATCATTGCCTCCAGCACTGAGGCAGATAATTGGATTGATCCCATTATCATTCATGATGTTGTCAAGCTAGCTAACAATATTCTCCATCCCAGCCCTCTGTCTCCTTCTCCTATCCTTCAAGCAGAAGGCCCTATCCATGAATCTAATATGACTATCCCCAAAAAGAACTATATTCTTACCTTCCTTAGTGTTGTTCATTGTGACGTTCCCAGTCTCGACTCACATTTGTTGGGTAACACGGAGAATGGGTCCGAAGTTTCCACAGTTGTCTCCTGGATCTTCTTTGTTTCAACCTCTCCATCAGTCCTCTTGATAGCTTCGTTCCATGGTTTCCGGCCACTGTCCAGGTTCCTTTCTTGACCTGAGGATTCATAACATGAGGATTGCTACGAATCCTCTTGTTTTCCATAGTCAGTTGGTTTATATTAAGCTTAGCCACCCTCAGCTCCTCCTTAATTAAGGTGAATTTGCTCAATAGAGGACACTAGACAAGTCTTCACAGAGCTAAGTACAGGTCACCACTGTTACTTATTACATAGACAGAATTTGACAACCTGGAAACAGAATATTTATAATTAACACTTCATTAAATTCATGGGTTGGTAAACTCTTGAAAAAATCAAAGATTATGTCTGAAATGTTAGAGTCATGAAACAACGAAGTGCAGAGCCACTTGACTTCGGTTTTAGAGCTTAACATGGTTATATTACACAATGAGTTATATTCAGATTTACGAAGAGGTTCAAGGATAACGGCTCAGTGACAGTCATTATCTTAGCAATACAATAATAAGAGTAGTATAAATTACTAGTATAAAATGAACTCATCTGCAAAGTATTGAAAAATGACACACTGGTTGTCATGGTTGAGCTATAGCTTTTGAGTCTGTTGAGAGTTTTGATGTACAATTATTATGCGTCGTGGGTGAATTAAGGGAAGGTACACTTTTTTTCAGATCCAGCAGCGGCCAAAGCACTTCTAGTTATTTATGAGCAACGCTTAAACTGTTTATAATATTCCTTATTCTGAGTCCTGGATCCTAGGATCCAGGATGGATCCGCTAAGTGCAGATCAATGTTATTGTTCTCCTTCAGCGTAACTGCCTCATTTTCGTCTTTATAACACTAGTACAGATAATTAGTTTTATGTATAGCAATGTAACTTTCGTGAGCAGGCAGTGTATATCTACCAAGTTGAGTATATATCAGTGTAGTCAGTGTATATGCACCAAAGTATACATATCAATTTTTTGGAAATCATTTAGGTACTTCTTTACACATAAGAATCTTTCCTCCGTAAGCCATGCGTGTTGTAAAAGTCAACTAAAATGCTGGGAACAATGGGCTAGTAACCCCTTTTCCTGTAAAGATAACTAAAAAGAATAAGAAGAAGAAAATTGTCAAAGTGGGAAGTCTGAATGTGCGTGGATGTTGTGCAAATGATAAGAAAGAGATGATTGTGGATGTTATGAATGAGAAGAAGCTGGATGTCCTGGCTTTAAGTGAAACAAAGCTGAAGGGGGTGGGAGAGTTTCAATGGAGAGGAATAAATGGGATTAGGTCAGGGGTTTCAAATAGAGTTAGAGCTAAAGAAGGAGTAGCAATAATGTTGAAGGATAAGCTATGGCAGGAAAAGAGGGACTACAAATGCATAAATTCAAGGATTATGTGGAGTAAAATAAAGACTGGATGTGAAAAGTGGGTTATAGTAAGCGTGTATGCACCTGGAGAAGAAAGAAGTGTAGAGGAGAGAGAGAGATTCTGGGAAATGTTGAGTGAATGCGTGGGGAGTTTTGAATCAAGTGTGAGAGTAATGGTGGTTGGGGATTTCAATGCTAAAGTGGGTAAAAATGTTATGGAGGGAGTAGTAGGTAAATTTGGGGTGCCAGGGGTAAATGTAAATGGGGAGCCTTTAATTGAGCTATGTGTAGAAAGAAATTTGGTAATAAGTAATACATATTTTATGAAAAAGAGGATAAATAAATATACAAGGTATGATGTAGCACGTAATGAAAGTAGTTTGTTAGATTATGTATTGGTGGATAAAAGGTTGATGGGTAGGCTCCAGGATGTACATGTTTATAGAGGGGCAACTGATATGTCAGATCATTATTTAGTTGTAACTACAGTTAGAGTAAGAGGTAGATGGGAAAAGAGGAAGGTGGCAACAACAAGCAAGAGGGAGGTGAAAGTGTATAAACTAAGGGAGGAGGAAGTTCAGGTGAGATATAAGCGACTATTGGCAGAAAGGTGGGCTAGTCCAAAGATGAGTAGTGGGGGGTTGAAGAGGGTTGGAATAGTATTAAAAATGCAGTATTAGAATGTGGGGCAGAAGTTTGTGGTTATAGGAGGGTGAGGGTGGGGGCAGGAGGAAAGAGGAGTGATTGGTGGAATGATGAAGTAAAGGGTGTGATAAAAGAGAAAAAGGTTGCTTACGAGAGGTTTTTACAAAGCAGAAGTGTTATAAGAAGAGCAGAGTATATGGAGAGTAAAAGAAAGGTGAAGAGAGTGGTGAGAGAGTGCAAAAGGAGAGCAGATGAAAGAGTGGGAGAGGCACTGTCAAGAAATTTTAATGAAAATAAGAAAAAATTTTGGAGTGAGTTAAACAAGTTAAGAAAGCCTAGGGAAAGTATGGATTTGTCCATTAAAAACAGAGTAGGGGAGTTAGTAGATGGGGAGAGGGAGGTATTAGGTAGATGGCGAGAATATTTTGAGGAACTTTTAAATGTTGAGGAAGAAAGGGAGGCGGTAATTTCATGCACTGGCCAGGGAGGTATACCATCTTTTAGGAGTGAAGAAGAGCGAAATGTTAGTGTGGTGGAGGTACGTGAGGCATTACGTAGAATGAAAGGGGGTAAAGCAGCTGGAACTGATGGGATCATGACAGAAATGTTAAAAGCAGGGGGGATAAAGTGTTGGAGTGGTTGGTATTTTTGTTTAATAAATGTATGAAAGAGGGGAAGGTACCTAGGGATTGGCGGAGAGCATGTATAGTCCCTTTATATAAAGGGAAAGGGGACAAAAGAGATTGTAAAAATTATAGAGGAATAAGTTTACTGAGTATACCAGGAAAAGTATACGGTAGAGTTATAATTGAAAGAATTAGAGGTAAGACAGAATGTAGAATTGCGGATGAGCAAGGAGGCTTCAGAGTGGGTAGGGGATGTGTAGATCAAGTGTTTACATTGAAGCATATATGTGAACAGTATTTAGATAAAGGTAGGGAAGTTTTTATTGCATTTATGGATTTAGAAAAGGCATATGATAGAGTGGATAGAGGAGCAATGTGGCAGATGTTGCAAGTTTATGGAATAGGTGGTAAGTTACTAAATGCTGTAAAGAGCTTTTATGAGGATAGTGAGGCTCAGGTTAGGGTGTGTAGAAGAGAGGGAGAATACTTCCCGGTAAAAGTAGGTCTTAGACAGGGATGTGTAATGTCACCATGGTTGTTTAATATATTTATAGATGGGGTTGTAAAAGAAGTAAATGCTAGGGTGTTCGGGAGAGGGGTGGGATTAAATTATGTGGAATCAAATTCAAAATGGGAATTGACACAGTTACTTTTTGCAGATGATACTGTGCTTATGGGAGATTCTAAAGAAAAATTGCAAAGGTTAGTGGATGAGTTTGAGAATGTGTGTAAAGGTAGAAAGTTGAAAGTGAACATAGAAAAGAGTAAGGTGATGAGGGTATCAAATGAATTTAGATAAAGAAAAATTGGATATCAAATTGGGGAGGAGGAGTATGGAAGAAGTGAATGTTTTCAGATACTTGGGAGTTGACGTGTCGGCGGATGGATTTATGAAGGATGAGGTTAATCATAGAATTGATGAGGGAAAAAAGGTGAGTGGTGCGTTGAGGTATATGTGGAGTCAAAAAACGTTATCTATGGAGGCAAAGAAGGGAATGTATGAAAGTATAGTAGTACCAACACTCTTATATGGATGTGAAGCTTGGGTGGTAAATGCAGCAGCGAGGAGACGGTTGGAGGCAGTGGAGATGTCCTTTCTAAGGGCAATGTGTGGTGTATATATTATGCAGAAAATTCGGAGTGTGGAAATTAGGAAAAGGTGTGGAGTTAATAAAAGCATTAGTCAGAGGGCAGAAGATGGGTTGTTGAGATGGTTTGGTCATTTAGAGAGAATGGATCAAAGTAGAATGACATGGAAAGCATATAAATCTATAGGGGAAGGAAAGAGGGGTAGGGGTCGTCCTCGAAAGGGTTGGAAAGAGGGGGTAAAGGAGGTTTTGTGGGCGAGGGGCTTGGACTTCCAGCAAGCGTGCATGAGCGTGTTAGATAGGAGTGAATGGAGACGAATGATACTTGGGACCTGACGATCTGTTGGAGTGTGAGCAGGGTAATATTTAGTGAAGGGATTCGGGGAAACCGGTTATTTTCATATAGTCGGACTTGAGTCCTGGAAATGGGAAGTACAATGTCTGCACTTTAAAGGAGGGGTTTGGGATATTGGCAGTTTGGAGGGATATGTTGTGTATCTTTATACGTATATGCTTCTAAACTGGTGTATTCTGAGCACCTCTGCAAAAGCAGTGATAATGTGTGAGTGTGGTGAAAGTGTTGAATGATGATGAAAGTATTTTCTTTTTGGGGATTTTCTTTCTTTTTTGGGTCACCCTGCCTCGGTGGGAGACGACCGACTTGTTAAAAAAAAAAAAAAAAAAAAAAAAAAAAGAAAAAAAAAAAAAAAAAAAAATTACATATATATATATATATATTTATTTTTTTGTAATTGCAGAATTTAGTAGGTGTATTACATAAGTGGGTTTAGCGGTTCTTGGAATACAATAGCAATAACATTATTTCTTGTTTTCAAATGTAGGTTATTTCTCTTCTCTGTCTCTGTCTCCTGGTATAAACCTTGGTAATAGTTACCAATAAATTGGCTTAGAAAGACACACGAGCCAACTCTAAGACCTTATACAGACTCTTTAACCTTTGTGTGTCAGAAGTGATCAATGTCCCAGGACCTAAACGTTTACTAATAAATATGTCCTATTTTTTACTCACGTGTCTTTCTAAACCTTTCTGTCTCTTGTACCCTGATAAAAAATCCGGTTAGAAAGTGGACAGCTAAGGCATATACTTTTCTAGTGTTCGCAGGCTTGAGCCGCTCTAGGATATTGAGGTCTAGGCGGCTTTGGGAAGAATCTACTTCTTCGGAGACAGTAGGGATACACAAGTAAGAAATGGGAACATTTAGTATGAATTAGCTGATAAAATTATTGGAGTAATTTTCTGATATAATAGAAAAATATTGATATTTTTTTTCCTGCAGGTGCTGATGGCTTCGTGTTCCAGAAAGCTGAGGTCTTGTGCCTTGTGCCTTGCATTTTTTTTATTCTGGCAACTCCAGCTGGCAAGCAAGGAAGACGGCTTGACGGATTGCACAACACAGGTTCTGAATGAAGGCGCCCAAGAAGATGTCAGCTTAATGGACACTAGCAATAGCGATTCTACCATTACTGACAATGATGGTGAATTAAGCCTGTCAGGTACCAGCAACAGTGACCACCTTACTGCGGACACCAACCATGTTGGAACACTGAAAGCAATCAGCAACAGTGGCCATGCTTCTGCTAGCACAGAACACGTTACTAAGGCAAAAGCGATCAGCAACAGCGGTCAAGCTGCTGGTAACAGTGACAATACTATCAAGCTAGAATTTATCAACAATAGAGGCATTATTACAACTTATACTTTCAACCAACCAACGCCAGGAATATATGGCCAAAACCCGAGCATCGAGAACCAGTTGAGATCTCTTGGCATAATTAAGTTTCTGGAACTTATATATAATCCGCATAACTTTATGTTCTTGTGCGACCATCCTCCAGTCAAGTTCTCATCGTCGTTCTTAGGGAAATATGATGATAAATGTTTTGGGAACCACCACAGAGTCCAGTTTAATTCAGTTCTATCTCTGTGTCTTTATACATACAACGTGATATACGGGAGTAACTCCTTAAACTATGCTGAAATTAAAATTACTTCAAGTAATCAAATATTTGTTGTATTCTATGGCGATGATTTTGTTAACATTTGTTTGCCAATGTTCATGAGATATAATTACTGTAAAGACGAGGATTTGTTTACTCTGTGTCAAGAGAATAATCAAAGTTTTGCATTTTTTCATTCCAAACGTTGTCCACGTTCACCACACCTACACGATGACTACTATTCATTAATTATATCCAATTTTCTTGATGGAAATATAGAGTGTATAAGAACCATTTGTCAGGGAAGTCATATGTTCATCGACGGCGAGGTAGCTGGACTTCGTTTTCGGGTAACCAATTTTAATGTACTAATAAATAACACTTCCTGCTATCATAAAGTTAATCCCATTCGTTTATTTGCTGCAGATGAGATATTCTATTTTACAATGAACATTCACTGGCCTTGCTGCTACCCTAATTATTTTGTGGCATGGAAAGGTTGCCCAGAAGAACGTGGATTGATCGGTGCATGGAATTACCTGCCGCTATCGTGTCGGATAAGTGAGCTGGTACTTATCGTGATTGTGGCAGTGATAATGGTTAGTGGAGTGGTGGGCAACTTGATGGTGGTAGTTGTGATGCTGATGGTGATGGTAATGGAGAACGGGCCACAAGAAGGACACGAGTCCATTATGCTTCGCACCTCCCTCGCTTTCTCTGACTTATTAGTGTCTCTCTTTGTTGTTGTTCCTTCATTTTATTACCACCTGGAACCATTTTTTACTCTGTTTTATCGCCTTTTGATAGACAGCCCATACCTAATCAGGGAGGACGATTTTATTTTGTTTTCTTACATTAAACCGTTTGATGAGGGATTTCCTCTCTTTCAGGCTTTCTTGTTCTGCCTATACTCCATTGTATCATTATTAACACTCTTTCTGTTGAGCGTGGAGAGGTTGGTGTTCTTCAGTAGACCCTCAAAGTACTGCGAATACTTTACAGTGAGGCGGGTGTGGGCAGCAATAACATTCACTTGGGTTCTTGGCTTCCTTGACACACTCCTCTTCATGTATCACAGGGATGGCTACTTTGTAACTCACTGGTCAACTTTCAACAAACTTCCCATATTCTTCTCAGTATTTCATCCAGATAGCTTGTTCTATAAGACACTGCATAATAGTCAGCTGGTACTATTAGAAACCACCAGCTATTGTACTATTGTTGTCTCTGTGCTAGCAATCTGGACCTTCCAGAAACAACAGGCAAGAGAGTCTCGGGAATGGAACAAAGATAATATGGGATATTCAGGGCCAAGAGATAAGGAAAATAGACACATTTTGGTGACTCAAATTGTAATGACTGTGTGCCTCTTTGTCTCTAACGTCCCCTTACACATTGACATATCTTTCATCTTGACAGAAGGTCTTCCTAGCATCTACAAATATGAACTGATTTCTTATATTTGCTGGTGGCTCTTTCTCTCTGGAACAGCCTGGAACCCATGGATCTACAATGCTCAGAGCAGAAAGTTCAGAAATGACGCAACTCGGATACTAAGAAAAATCATCCCTGGGATGAGAGGTAAAGATGAGAACACTGTAGGGAGGACGAAAATGTTGTTAGCTCTGGGACTAGAAGCTAAACAAGAATAACAGATAATATTTTCCGCCTTCGATTTAATCTTAGTCATGATTACAAGTTTGTGTCGCACTGACTGGCTGGTTTATGTGCTTAAAGCTTCTTAACTACATGAGAATCATTGAAATTTAATCTAACCTTGTTCATTACCAGTCAAGAATGTTATAATACTTAAATCACGGATTACAGTAAACTCTGCTTATACACTTCTTAGTGCAAATAACCTTGATGTACTGCAGTGCAGAAAACAAAATGTCTGAATGATCATTTTCCAAATCTTATCTAAGATTTGCTTCAAGTTTTAATTGTCATTTTATTAGATTTGTAATATAATAAACATATTTTTTATTTCTGCTTCAAGGAACGTTAGAAGATGTTGGCGAGGGGCTCTTGATTCAAGGTATGCGAGCCTGACCTCCCCTTCCATTAATTGTTTTTCAAGCTCGCAGGTTCTCTGGGGCCCCTACGGGCTTAACTCTCCTCCCAAGAAAGCAAAGTTCTTGGAATGAGAGTTATTATAATTTATAATGAACTTGTTATCCCCTTCTCATGTATAACAAAGACAAAAACAATATGACCCATTCATAGAATAAATTTTGCTACCTATTATCATCGTTCCTCAGTTGGTGCAGTGTAGATTATGTGTCTTACAAGACAGGAGTGTGTGTTAGTAAAATGTAAAACTGTGTCTTAATGCTGTGATATTTGAGTCGGAGTTGTGCAAGAGTGAGCTGATAGGTTTACCTGGAGTTTACCTGGAGAGAGTTCCGGGGGTCAACGCCCCCGCGGCCCGGTCTGTGACCAGGCCTCCTTAGGTCAGTGTCCCAGGATGCGACCCACACCAGTCGACTAACACCCAGGTACCCATTTTACTGATGGGGAACATAGACAACAGGTTGAAAGAAACACGTCCAATGTTTCTACTCTGGCTGGGAATCGAACCCAGGCCCTCGCCGTGTGAAGCGAGAGCGTTAACCACCAGGCCACCAGAGCCCTGGAGTTTACCTGGAGAGGGTTTTGGGGGTCAACGCCAACGCGGTTCGGTCTGAAACTAGGCCTCACGGTGAATCAGGGTCTGATCAGCAAGGCTGTTACTACTGGCCTCATGCAAGCTGACGTACGAACCACAGCCCGGTTGGTCAGGTACTGACTTTAGGTGCCTGTCCAGTGCCTTCTTAAGACAGCCAGGGGTCTGTTGGTAATCCCCTTTATGTATGCTGGGAGGCAATTGAACAGTCTTGGGCCCCGGACGCTTACTGTGTTGTCTCTCAATGTACTCGTTGTGCCCCTGCTTTTCATTGGGGAATGTTAAGTTTAATTTGTGATAGTAAGTTAGGTGTGAAATTTAGTTACAGGTGAAGGCAATTTGGACGTTCGTATTAGTGAGCTAATGAGTTGTTGAAAGAATATGGAAATGAGTTATTTCGCTGTTGGTAGGAAAATGTAATTAAAAGCTGGATGGAAGGTTGGGGAGAGAGTTAATAGGTTGATAGATGGGTATGGAAGTTAGTGAATTAGTTGTTGTAAAGAAGCGGAATTTAATTGTTTGAAAGGACGTAGAAGAGTTAAGGAAGTAGCTATTAATTAATAGATTTTTTGAAATATGTGGAAGTTAGTTAATTGCTTGTTAGAAAGATGTGGAAATTAGTCACTGATTTGCTAGAAATGGAATGTAAATACGTGAAACTGAATTGTATAAGTCTTCTAGAGAGATTTTGAGTTATGTAAACAGTGTGTTTATAAGGTATTGCAAGAGTTTTCAGGTTCTTGAGGTGCGGCAGCTAATTTTAGAGATGTCACTGCTAGATGTCATGATGTGACCTTCATGAGTTCATGATGTCAAGGAAAATTTTTAACAAATACAGTGTTATGAAAAGTAAAGAAAGAATGAGATTAAGTGATTGGATTATTTCCACATTGTAATGAAAATATAACAAGATTCAGTAAATTTATTTCAGAAAATGAGCAACAGAATATATGTGGAAATAAATGGTATAAAATATCGACACAATGGAAATATAAACACATAAGTAGTATAATGTTATGGTTTATGACAACGTTTCGCCCACACAGTGGGCCTATCAAATCACAAACAGATCTGTTTGTGACTTGATAAAGCCAACTGTGTGGGCGAAACGGTGTCAGTAAACTGATGTAAATTACATAAACTTTTTGGGTAAATTGTAGACAGCCTGTACTGTCTGCACAGACAGCCCATGCTGTCTGCCAGCTTAGTTCATATTTTGTGCCACTCAGGTGTTGCCCTCTGTAGCCATGCCTCTCGGTGGCCACTTCAGCCTGCCTGGCCTTGCCACGCTCTGACTCACACAGCGGCCTAGCAGCAAGACACAAGTACCCCCAGCTCTCTCTCGTGGGATGGCCCTTCCCGGGCCATGGGCACAACACAAGCCTGTGTACCCACCACGACTTAACAATAAAGAAAGAAGCCTCCGAAGAAGACATTTATCATTAACCACCCGCTACAGCCTACCAAATAAACCCATTAAACATTGGTAGCAGTGGTGGTCACAGCAGTTGTTTGCCCGGAGAGAGGAAGGAGAGGTATGAAGTCATCTTCACTTCATCATCCTACACAACAAGCATCCGTCTCTCAACGAGTTATCCTGATGTCGTGTCTGCACGTTTGAGCATCCAGACATAGGTACAAGCAGGATCCAGCTGAAATTTGCCGAAATTCTCCGAGAATTGTAAGTGACCCCACGCTACAGCATCCCACGCTACAGCATCCCACGCTACAGCGTCCCACACTGTTTCTCAGGTCACATGTTCAGCGTCAGTTGTATGTTGCTGCTGTTGTTGTTCAGCTCAGCACAGCTGTTTCAGCAAGACAGAGGTGAGTTTTGTGGTGATTTCTGCATCCAGTGTGAGCTTCTCCACGTGTTTGTGGGTGGGGGAGGAGGAGAGGAAGTGGCTGTTCCTCACCTTGCCCATGCTCACCCTACTCACGCTCACCCGTCTACCATACACCACTCACCACTGCTCACTCCCTCTGCTGTGTTTTCTGCTGTTTTTCGTGTGATTCATTGCCAGAGCTGTGTATCCGAGTGCCCGAGGCCACTTGAAGCTACGTGGATCAGCATGCCACGTAGATCACGACGCCACGTAGATCACGACGCCACGTGGATCACGATGCCACGTGGGTGTGGGCGATGTCACGTATATCTACAGGCCACGTGAGTTACCAGATGTCCCAGGCCACATGCTGTGGTCTGCTGCTTGCATCACATTGACGTTACCGACGATGCTCCCCGACTTCATGACGTCACGATGTCTGCCTGACGTCACCTCGAGATGTCTGCTGACGTCAGTGCTGCTGGCGTCATCACGCCTGACATCACATGATGTCACCATCAAGTGTTCAGTAATTATTAAAATATTGTCGAGAAGACTAAGAGAAGATATATGTCGTGTGTTAATTCCTCTCAGTCAGTGTTCTCACATGTTAGTGTACCGCATGTACAGTGGTGTGTTTAAAGTTTCCGTGTGTCCAGTGAGGTCTGAGCCAGACCTGAGTAGCACCACTGTGTTAAGTCACCAGTGTGACCAGTGTGTTTGAGAGTTATCAGACAGCCCCGAGTGACCGAGCCCTCTTGTACAGAAAGCTTTTATGCTCGTCGCTTGTGATGTTCTGCAGAATCGTACCTGCTATGATTCCCATCGAGATTTGTTTCACTTCACCTCCAGACTGTCAGAGTGCAGTTATATGTAGAGAAACAAGTCTGGGGACGCTCAGACTAACCTCTGCTATAACTCCAACTGCCGAGAGATTGATACTCGCCAAGCCGCAGTTAGCCACTGTCGGCAGGCGCTGTGTCAGCCTCGTGTCACAAGCTTCAGTGAGCAGCCTTCACTTTGACTGCTAGCTCTTTCACTGCAGTCTGGTGTATGATGTTACGACTCCCAGATGTTTCGCCCAGTCGTCTCTGCCACGACTCATTCGACAACTCGCTCCACGCTCGCCGGCAGTGACAGCTCAGCTACAGTACCAGTCGAGAAGTGTCCTCCTGAGTCGCTTGCCAGAAGTCCTACCCAGTTGCTGAGTTTTGTCGACGCCTCACTCGAGGGCACCAGCATGTCATGCCCCAGGTTGAGTGAAACCTGCAGCGACTCCTACGATGTCCGCTTCACCATTCCAGAGGAGACCGTAACCTGTAACGTCACAGCTCAGCCGCAGCGATGTCTCCTGTGTTGCAGTATCTGTCCAGACGCAGGAAGGCGTGCAGTGATGCCCTTCGACGCTCACTGCCTATAACCACGATGTTTAGCACACCCACATGTTTTTTCTTCCCTCCCTGTAGGAAGTTTTTTTTTCCATGTTAATATGTATATATATATTTTTATTTTGTGTTCTGTGCCCTGTTCCTACGAGAGAGAGACCGAGCTCCTTTTACCACCAGTATTGTCGCGTCGGGACAACGCATGGTAGGTGGCCGAGCGTATGTAGACAGCCTGTACTGTCTGCACAGACAGCCCATGCTGTCTGCCAGCTTAGTTCATATTTCGTGCCACTCAGGTGTTGCCCTCTGTAGCCAGGCCTCTCGGTGGCCACTTCAGCCTGCCTGGCCTTGCCATGCTCTGACTCACACAGCGGCCTAGCAGCACGACACAAGTACCCCCAGCTCTCTCTCGTGGGATGGCCCTTCCCGGGCCATGGGCACAACACAAGCCTGTGTACCCACCACGACTTAATAAAGAAAGAAGCCTCTGAAGAAGACATTTATCATTAACCACCCGCTTGCAGCATCTACCAAATAATCCCGTTATAAAATTCGTTTGTGATGTAAGTGTTTGAGGCGACATTTTGCGTCTTAGTGACGTAGGTAAAGAAATGCCAAGAAGAATTCTTGGAAAATATATAAAAAAAGATACGGATAGAGATAGCTTGAATATGAGACTGACAAGAATAAAGACATGTTATCTTAACCTTGTTTTAATCCTCAGTAACACAAATGTTAAAAGTCATATCCTCTAGTAAACAACATTTATGTAAATAAACAAGACGTATGTACAACACTAACATTATTGTGAAGAAGTTTGGCCAACCAGTGACTTTATCAGTATAATACTCAGTGTAATCCTGAAAGCAGTTTTGTTAAGTATTTTTTTTAGTTTGTACTTATTATGCACCTCACACCCATCCTGTGGGTGGTGGTTCAAAGATTACAGAGGTATATAATGGGTCCAGGGACTGGACCACAAAGTTTTGATAGCTGAGCAAGTTACAAAGGCAATGAACACCAGGTGGATCTGGTCACAGTCATGACAAATTACAAAAGTGTTTCTAGATTACAGAGGTACAAAATGGGTCCAGGGACTTCCAATATGTTAATTGATTATTCCCCTGATATTGCTCATCCAGTGACCAATTTCCTCTGTAAATACCGCATGTAAACGTTGCGAAAATATGAGGCACAGGGCCAGCAGCATTAACGGAATGTCCATTTATCATGGATTTCATGGCTTTGGAAATGAGATAATTTGACATGTAAAAATACCTCATCCACTTCTGAGTGATGAAGGATTGGTTAGTTAAGAGGGTTAAAGTATTTTGACTACACGAGAGTTATGAAAGCTGCATGTAGCCTTTACTCCATAATACTGAGATTAATATAAATTCTCAGCATATTTACAGAGTTAAGGATACAAATTCCACAATACTGCAGTGCTCCCGTCTCTATTTAAACTCTGCACAATAACTTCACTCATCCGGCTACTCAGCTAAATAAGCTTGTTTATATTTGCTTGTTGAGCATCCCTGTGTATTGACTGAAGAAGCCTGATTTACAGGCTTATTCAGTCCCTTTACAATTCCTCTCCGCAGTTGCGTAAAGGCTTCCAGAGGTGCCGTCAGTAGAGTAGTCAAGAATTTAAAGAATAAAGTATACATTAGATGTTTGCCATTGACTGCCTATATAATCTCACCACTAATATTATTTGGAAATTATATACATTTACAAAAGATTTGAATGATGCCATTATACGAGTCGATTAATGAGAGAACTTAAATATCCATTCCTGCTGAAAGCGTGTGAGAGCATCTCCGGTGCGCCCTTAGTTATGGGTAGCCTTTCCTGGGGTCCCACTCCCCATTAATAATAATATCTTTGTTTACTGCAAGTACTTGTACAAGGTATACAGACCATAGCTGACATCAATGACATTACTATACAGAAAGTCCCTTGTTATGCTGAGCATTTCGGGCAAATTAGGTCAGTTTTGTCCCATGATGCGACGCACACCAGTCCACTAACACCCAGGTACCCATTTTACTGATGGGTGAACATAGACAACCGGTGTAAAGAAACAAACTCAACGTTTCTACCCTGGCTGGAAATCGAACTCAGACACTCACCGTGTGAAGCGAACGCTTTAGCCACCAGAGCCAGCCGCTTTGACGGGCTTGCTTCCAGTACAACTGGTAGTTACCCATCATACGAATGCGGCCCTTAAGCTCATCATTAATGGTATGCAGGACTCTGGTAACGTGTGAAGCAAGTCGTACATAACGGCCTACGGCATAGTAATTTTTCATCACTTATTGATTGGACTTCATTTGTTTTCATCACATTATATTTCATTTGTGTCTCATTTTTTCCATCACGCTGGTATTTTATATCATTTCTCTCTTTCCTTGGCTGGAATAATGGATAAGATCGTTGGATGTCTCCAGACATCTGGTTGATAGCCTTGTGATAATCAGTAGGTATGTGTAGTTAATTTATCATCTATGGAAACCTGAGCCACTACTGGCTGGTTGTGTATTCAACAGTCTCAAGGTACTGGCTGTAAGTTTTCGCCTCCTCAGACTGAGCGTATTGATATGTATGCCTATATTATACAGGTTCCATAGTGTATCCACTGGTTTGGTCCTGTCTTCCTACTGAAGAGACCTCTGTTGAGGGACATGGATGGTATTGATCCGAGCCATCAGAACGCTACCGCATCAGGCTTGTCTCAGCTACCTCCTGACTGCCAGAGAGTCGCCCAAAGATCCAGTGACCACCTGCTGTGGTCAGTAGAGAAATATCATTCTTCTTCATTATGCTGTATACACAACTACTGCATAAATCATTAGCAATATTCAGATCGACACTGTCCGACAGCAAGTCGAGTCTCACTTTGGCTTTTCTTAGTGCTGCAAGTGTATCTTATCAACCTTTCATTTGGAAAGTAACGTGAAGGTGATCCATCACTACAACTTGACGTGTTTTGGGTTGGTTCCCAAGGTGAACAGTGAACCTCGCTAGGTGGTCGAATGACTGCTTGTTAGGACTTTGGAGGAACCCGGTAATATCAAGGTGTAAGTTGGGCCAACGTGCTTCTCTGTATGGCGGATCTGGGCACCTGGATCCAACAGCGTGAGAGCTATGGGTTTGAATCAGTCAGTAATGAGGTTGGTAACTGGTAGCTCTGTGTAGAACTGGGTGTTCTGTGATATGGCAGGCAACGCTCTCGCCTCACACATTGAGTGTCCCTGGTTCGATCTCCGGCCGGGTGGAAACATTAGGCGTGTTTTCTTATACCTACTGTCCCCGTTCACCTAGCAAGCAAGTAGGTACCTGTTTGTTAGTTCATTGGTGTGGGTCGCATCCTGGGGGACAAGATTGAAAGACCCCAGTGAAAATAAGACCGTACTCTATGACGCACCGACTTCCTTGGGTTAAAAATCCGAGAAAAATATTAACCTATTTTAACATTGCTCAGTTGGGCAGAGGACACAACACTGAGTATCTCTGTTTCCCCTTAACTAGTACAGAGAGTGCCTCAAGAAATCGTAATGACACGATTGCTGGAGTTTTTGAGACTCTATGACCGCGGGTTCAATCCCGGCCGGGGGTATGGTTTGGTACAGAGAGTTCTGGAGGACTTATTCCCGTTTTCTAAGGGAGTTGAGATCCCAAGGCATAAAACTGTTTCGTTATTGCTCGGGCACTTAAAACATTTCACATGTTTTTCTTTTCAAACCGGTTTTAAAGGCTAAGAGATGTAACCCTACATAAGCTTATTTCAAAGCCCCAGCCACATCTGAGGTATATTACGTTACAGGTGACACCAACCCCCCAGAATGAGTGCCAACTGTAACTGTCCGTGAGAAACTGGTTTTCCAGCGAGACAAGAACAAAATAGAGGTATGGGTGTTTGTGGGAAACAATCAGGCTGCAGAATTAGGGTTAAAAACAGCAGTTATTACCGGGATACCTCAGGGATATGTTTAAAAGACAATATTCAAAACAAAGTTGCTAGTAATGGCAAATAAATTGATCAACAGAGATAGTAGAGGGCAACGAGTGAGTAGCTCCCTTAAGGTTTACTATACAAATAGTAGGAGTCTAAGAAATATGATGAGCTAAGATTACTTTCAAGTGAGGTTAATATAGATATTATTGGTATAACAGAGACCTGGTTCAACCTGACAGATAGAGAAATGCCTTCAGAATGCAACATACAGGGTTATAAACTATTCCACACTGATAGGGTCAACAGGAAGGGTGGTGGTGTGGCGATGTATGTCAGAGAAAATTTAAATTGTTGTTTTAGACATGATGTAAGATTAGAAACAGCGAACACAAAATCTGTTTGGCTACAGTTTCTCGAGGGACGTGACAAATTAATTTTGGGTGTGATTTATAGGCCTCCAAACCTTGATTGGGAGTGCAGTAAGCTGTTATGGGACGAAATTCATAAGGCATCTAGATATGAAAATGTTGTGATAATGGGAGATTTTAACTTTAGACAAATTGATTGGAACAATATGACAGGAAATCTTGAGTCTAGTGACTTTCTTGGTACAGTTCAGGATTGCTTTTTAGAACAGGTTGTGACAGAACCAACTAGAGGAAACAATCTGCTTGACTTGGTTCTTGTCAACAAAGATTCACTAATTAATAATCTTGAGGTTAATGATGAACTTGGGGAAAGTGATCACAAATCACATAGTTTCAATATATCATGGAATTACCCAGATAAATTACTTGGGTGGGCTATATTGGGATGTCCTGACTATGGGTCAGGTAGATGATCTTGGTTGCCAATATGACGTTTTTCAGAGCATAATTCTAGCTGCCCAGACAACTTTTGTTCCGAGTAGGGAAATTAGATCTAACAAAAATGATCCCAAATGGATGAACAATAGATTAAAACATCTCATTGGTCAAAAGAGAGGCATATATAGGAGTATCAAAAGAGGGGATGGGCAGTTAAGTAACCAATATATTCAATTAAAGAGAGAAATAAAGAAAGGAATAAGAAAAGCAAAAAGGGATTATGAGGCTAAGGTCGCAATGGATTCAAAG
>NW_027199034.1:0-22500 GCF_038502225.1 Cherax quadricarinatus
TGTGATCCTTTATTGACAACGTTTCCCCCACACAGTGGGCTTTTACAAGTCACAAACAGATCTGTGTACGAAATGGTATATAATACCGACAAGATGAGAGTAAGACACATGTGCAACATCTGGGTATCTTTATTGTAGACGTTTCGCCATCCAGTGGCTTTATCAATACAAATTCTAGGACATAACTTGAAGACAGTAGAACTATGTACAGAAGATGAGGTAATCAGTCCCTCAACCTAGGAGTAGGTGCGAAGAGCACCATAGTCGTGGAGATTCTGAAGCAGAAGAAAGGATCCTGGCGCTTATATAGTAACGTCAGGTGTAGCAGACGAGGGCATATTCACTGGTAGGCGGGATTTCCCAGTGGAAGTAGGTCCTTCCCAAAGAGATGGGTTAGTTGTAGTAGTAGTTGTCGTAGCCATGAAGGTTATGTACATGTCCTCAGAATTAAGATTCCAAGATACCATTCGTACACAACTTGTCAGACACTGCAACATCATGGAATCTTAATTCTGAGGACATGTACATAACCTTCATGGCTACGACAACTACTACTACAACTAACCCATCTCTTTGGGAAGGACCTACTTCCACTGGGAAATCCCGCCTACCAGTGACTATGCCCTCGTCTGCTACACCTGACGTTACTATATAAGCGCCAGGATCCTTTCTTCTGCTTCAGAATCTCCACGACTATGGTGCTCTTCGCACCTACTCCTAGGTTGAGGGACTGATTACCTCATCTTCTGTACATAGTTCTACTGTCTTCAAGTTATGTCCTAGAATTTGTATTGATAAACCCACTGGATGGCGAAACGTCTACAATAAAGATACCCAGATGTTGCACATGTGTCTTAATCTCAACATAATAACACCAGAAATAGACACAGAGATAACACTTTTATATGAACGAAAATGCAGAAAACTCAAATAAGAATATAAAAAAGCTATGACATTTAAATAGACGAATTAAAAAATATTAAGTAGCCTCTCCATGGTAGTTTAGGTAGAGGAGTTCTTCTCTTCAGTCTGGACTATGATTCTAGCCTGTCCGGGTGGTCGTATTTACTGGGCACAGATTTATTTCTGTGTGTCCTCCCCAGTAATTACATCTGCTTGTATATACTGATATTTAAACACTTGTGTTGTAATATCATATATGGTCAATGCTTCATGGAGTTGCTGCATTTGAAGAGTTAAGTTCCTCTCTGAGGAAATGCTGTGTTTGGGGTTCACAGCTCTTAACGTCCCCCTCAAATGATAGAGTTAATGTCAAGGAGTGTAAACACTGACTGATCTAACCGCTGTAACATTAAAAGTTTATTCTGAAACGTGTCTTGTAAACTGTACTCTGCATTGCCTTTTTTCATACTCATAACGAGAGAACACAATATTACTGGAACCTGATGTGTTGTCGTTAATAATTCAACATTCACTTTTTTTTTAAGAACACTTAATTAACTACAAGTCTATTTAGAAATAACGGATCTTCATAACTTTAACATTCCAATGATTATTAAAAGCTGTTATATACACACACTTGTCTCCAATTACATCTACGAGCGAAAATTCATCTTTTTGAATCTCATCAAGTAGAAGTTTCAAAATAGATTTAGTGATTTAGTGTATGAGATAATTAAAAATATGCAAATCTATGAAAGAATAACTCAGAACAAGTGACTGTTAAATGTCAAGATTAAATATAACAATATGAATATATTAATAAACAGAATATATTATATTATATACTATTATATTATATAATGTAATATATTATAAACAGAAAAGTAGACGGTAGGGTCGAACCTTTTTCCCGAGAGTAACATTTACAACAGATGTACCTGTTAATCTCAAGACCACAGTTCGAGCCTCCCGTCCACCGTTTTGTTTTCTATTCGACAGTCATTTATTATAACTTAAATTGAGTTCATATTAATAGATGGCTAAATTAGCTAACCAGTTAAAAATAAAGAAACGGTGACAATAGTAGGTGGCTGTAATATGAATTCAAGCAATATATTGCGTCTGGTATGACAGTGATGGAGTAAATGATGATGCAAGTGTTTCTTATTTCTCGGGTGACCCTACCTCGGTGGGAAACGGCCCATGTGTTAATTAAAAATGCATATTATATAAAATTATAACTCGGAACAGTTGAATCAGTGACCTTTTACACACTTAAGGGTGTATAACAGGTATGAAAAGAGACAGGCAGTGTGTAGCCACAACAGTACAATAAAAAATATCTGTGATATTATGGGGAATAAATCAATAAAACGTGACTCAATGGCCCAAGTATAAATTAAAAGAACGTGACTGCCACTCTGGCAATGAGCAATGACTCCTTGAGGAAGTGACACTATATGGGCACATAAATTTTATAGATTTAACCTAGGATTACACTAATTTATTCCTGATCAGAAGATATATCCATTTTTTATGGAAACTAATTTGTTTAATAGAGTTATCATACGAAGGGTCCGAAAATTCTCCTTTTCTAGGGTTTTAATTTTTGTATTTGACCTAGACCTTAAATCTTCATCAGAGTACAAAACAAATTCTGGCCACAAAATAGAGCGAAACACCAACGTCAAAGACCTGGGATTGATCATGTCGGAGGATCTCACCTTCAAGGACCATAACATTGTATCAATCGCATCTGCTAGAAA
This sequence comes from Cherax quadricarinatus, assembly GCF_038502225.1. Classification (NCBI taxonomy): domain Eukaryota; kingdom Metazoa; phylum Arthropoda; class Malacostraca; order Decapoda; family Parastacidae; genus Cherax; species Cherax quadricarinatus. The sequence goes on from NW_027199034.1 coordinate 2,670, forward strand.
AATGACAGGATGGATAATGAGAACCTTCAAAACGAGGGATGCCAAGCCCATGATGACACTCTTCAGGTCACTTGTTCTATCTAGGCTGGAATATTGCTGCACACTAACAGCACCTTTCAAGGCAGGTGAAATTGCTGACCTAGAAAATGTACAGAGAACCTTCACGGCGCGCATAACGGAGATAAAACACCTCAATTACTGGGAGCGCTTGAGGTTCCTGAACCTGTATTCCCTGGAACGCAGGAGGGAGAGATATATGATTATACACACCTGGAAAATCCTAGAGGGACTAGTACCGAACTTGCACACGAAAATCACTCACTACGAAAGCAAAAGACTTGTCAGACGATGCAACATCCCCCCAATGAAAAGCAGGGGTGTCACTAGCACGTTAAGAGACCATAAAATAAGTGTCAGGGACCCGAGACTGTTCAACTGCCTCCCAGCATACGTAAGGGGGATTACCAACAGACCCCTGGCAGTCTTCAAGCTGGCACTGGACAAGCACCTAAAGTCAGTTCCTGATCAGCCGGGCTGTGGCTCGTACGTTGGATTGCGTGCAGCCAGCAGTAACAGCCTGGTTGATCAGGCTCTGATCCACCAGGAGGCCTGGTCACAGACCGGGCCGCGGGGGCGTTGACCCCCGGAACTCTCTCCAGGTAAACTCCAGACCTACTATTTTTATTCATATTTATACAAAATAACAAGAAAAATACAAGTTGATAAAAGTAAGTTTGACATTGGTCCAAGTCGGACCGAAACGTCGTCATGAACTTCTCTCTCCCATGTGTGGGTTATTTGTGTATTGTTCCAGTCACGGTATTGTGTCTTTTTGTTGTTTATAAGTTTGACAATTTTGTGACAGTAATAATACATTAATCATCAATTAAAACATAAGAGAATGTATTGGTTAAGTGAAATATAATGCACCATGCATGGATTTTTTTTCTAAAATGGCTCAAGCCTCGGCCTTAATAACGTCACTTGCAACTCTTCCTCGCTGACCAGTCTAAACTCAGTTTAAATCTGTCTCAGATGTTACTAAAATAAAAGTCAATATATAATTTAGTTCATTGTCGTGATGTATTGTGTTGTTTTTACTGCTTAACACTATAAATGCAACAGAAATAATTGTATTTCTTACCTTAAATTTTGGATACTGGTGTTAGTTATAAATTATTGCTTCTAGTTACACTTTATTTTAAGAAGAGAGTAACTACAAGAGTTTCCAGACCATAACTGAGATCAAGATAAACTGCATAGAGAGAGTCTTGTTATACAGATCATTTCGGGTAACCTAGGTTTTGTTCCCAGGATGCGACCCACACGTGTCGACTAACCCAGGTACCTACTTAATGTTAGATAAACAGGGACAGCAGGTGTTTCCACTCATTCAGGGGATCGAACCACAGATCTCAAATTAAATTTAATTTTAAGGTTGAACGTAAATACTTAATTATAATAAGTGAATTCTATTCACTACGCATTTATAAATCCATAACATCAAGGTTGAATATGTCAAATAACTATAAACGTGTTAATTCTCTCAACTCACTCCCATTTTTTTTTGGGGGGGGAATGAATAAGCAGACACCCGTCACATAAACCAATTCGTCTCAATGCAAGGGTTAAATCTGTTTTAGTTTTCAATCTGAGTGGGCTAATTTGAGAGTTATGCCCACCTACCACAAAGGTCACTTTGCCCTGACGCTTCTCTGGGTTTACCCCCATATTTTCCCGCAGTGAAGGTGATTATTAACTCAGCGCTGCCACCCACGCAATCGTAATTTTATTAATTCGATAGCATTGTCTGCATCGCTCTTGGGCTGTGTAAACCCCCTTGCCTGACGCTCCTCAGTAACCTGACAGCAGTGGTGCGAGGTGTTGTTGTTGTATCTCTGTTGACACCGCTGGGAAATTACTGGTGTTAAGATGGCGGTTTGTCATCGCAGACGCATTAATACTATTGGTATTGAACTACTTCGAGGTGCGATTACACCTAGTTCAGCTCAAATACTCTTACCCAAGATAATCAAGGAGACACGGCATACAAGATGGTGAATTGTATGGGGTAGCGCTGAACGGAGCGCATAGAGTATTTGTGAAACTGCTTGCTGCGACAGTTTATGAATTGTGTTAGGTAAGACACATATGCAACAGTTAGGTATCTTTATTATGAAACGTTTCGCCTACACAGTAGTCTTCTTCAGTCAAGTACATACTTCTTCAGTCAAGTTTCATACTATGGAACAATGCTCTTCTCCAGACTGAGGGACTGACCACCTCAAAACTTTAAGGGTGATGGACTGATTACATCGTCTTCAAGTATCTTCTGCTTCTATCAACTTTTCTGTACTTGACTGAAGAAGCCTACTGTGTAGGCGAAACGTTTCATAATAAAGATACCTAACTGTTGCATATGTGTCTTACCTAACAACCTGTCGGTATTTTATACCATTTTAATGTTCAGTTTATGAATTGGTGGTTACGCGCTTTCAAGATGTGTGTTTTGACGTTACGCCTGCTGTGCGTGTGAGACTGGTGGACGTGTCTTGATATTATACTTGGATAAAGTTGCGGAATGTCCCCTTCGAGGCAAACGAAGCTGACATCAGAAACGTATTTGAGAAATATGGAACTGTGCACTCTGCCCAGCAGGGTAAGTGGATAATGGGTGCCTACGCAGGTATGCCGGAAGTAGGTACATTCAGCCTTAAGATGACGTTGCGTCAACCCATACCGTCATATGTGTATCTTCAAGATTTTAGGACACAGGTAATGGTTTTATATCCTGGACAGCGGCGTACGTGTCGCATTTGTGGAGAGTATGACCACATAGCGGCGGCATGCGAAAAGAACAGACGCGTGACCAAACCTGTGCAAGAAGAAGTAGCCCCAGTCACACGTGATGAAGGTGAGCATCGTTCGTCAGAGGAAGGGCGTGGTCGTTTGTGGAGTGAGATGGTGGAACAGGCTTTTCGAAATGAGAGTGAGTCCTCCCCTCAGCTCCCTGCACCTGACTCGTTGCCGATACCATCTGCTGGATTGGTACCCCGGCATGACGTGTTGAATATAGGTGAGGATTTAGACGAAGTTTTAAGGACCTTGTCACCGCAAGTGGTGGAAGCTCCGTCTCCGGAAGACGTAGCTGGAGACTTTCTGAGTCCGGATTGTCAACAATATGAGATTCAGCAGAAGGACGACGAGACTGGGACATCGGGAGACTTCATACCTCATTGTGAGGTGGATGTTGAGGTACACCGTGAGGCTTCCTCGAATCTTGACATGGAGGATAAGAACGTTACGAGGAAACGGGCAGCTACGTCAGATTCGGATGACGTACTGACGCCGGCACAGAGGACTGGAAAAAAAAAACTGAGAGGATGGGTGAGGGGAGGGGCGGGGAGGGGGGGGTCATGAGGGACGCCATCGCAAGAAGGGAGGCGAATGGGAAGGTACTGTAAAGAAGACACATAGACATAACAAATCAAGTGGTGAACCACGGGAGGAGAAGAGGAAAGGGTGGAAAATATAACAGGCCTTAGGTGTATGACTGCTAATGTTAACGGTTTATGTACTAGACTAAAGAGAGATTGGTTGAGCAGTTTTCTTAGCAAACATAGAATTGATGTTCTGTTCCTTCAAGAACACAATTTCAAAGAAGGAGAAGTGTTGCAGGTTGCAGGTTATACAGTACTGACCCTGCCAACTATCCGTTTGAAAGGTGGTGTGGGTCTTTTAATAAAAGAGACGAGCCCGTTTGTGTTGCAGAGATGTGAGGGGGGTGGGGGGAGAGTGTTGCAGAGATGTGAGGGGGTGGGGGGAGGGTGTTGCAGAGATGTGAGGGGGGTGGGGGGAGGGTGTTGAGAGTGGATGGGACTTGGATGGGAAAGCGTGTATCCTTGGTAAGTGTCTAAGCCCCTGCGGAGAATGACACGAAGGTTCGAACGGATTTTGTGTGTGAGGACCTTGTTTATTTTTTGCGTGCTCTTCCGGAAGTAGCGATAGTGGGGGGTGACTGGAACTGTGTCATAAGGGCGGCTGACGTCGAACCCAAAGGGGCTGGGCATATGTCTGCACCTCTCAGAGATTTGTTGAGGGATGTTAAGAACATAAGAACATAAGAATGTAGGAACACTGCAGAAGGCCTACTGGCCCATGCGAGGCAGGTCCTTATTTAATGACTTGTGTTCCTTATTTAATGACTATTTTTTGTCAGTTTTTACACAGGAAGATGTAAATGAGATTCCAGTAGTTAACAATTATTTAGTTCCTGATGAATTTAAGTTAACTAATATTACTGTCACGAGGGACATGGTTATTAAACAGATAGACAAACTGAAACAAAATAAGTCCCCTGGACCCGATGAGTTGTTTTCAAGGGTACTTAAGGAATGCAAGATGGAGCTTAGTCAGCCATTAACGAGTGTATTCAATGCGTCCATCCTTACCAGTGTTGTGCCAGAGATGTGGAAGATGGCTAATGTGGTTCCTATATTCAAATCAGGGGATAAGTCCACTCCTTCAAATTACCGTCCAATAAGCCTGACATCTATAGTGGGCAAGTTATTAGAATCAATTATAGCTGACATTATCAGAAGTCACCTTGAAGAGCATAACTTGATAAATGACTCTCAGCATGGATTCACGAGAGGTCGTTCCTGCCTGACAAACTTACTGACGTTCTTCAATAGAACATTTGAGGCAGTTGACAGTGATAAGGAATATGATATTGTTTATTTGGATTTTAGTAAAGCCTTCGACAGAGTACCTCACAAGAGACTCTTAAGAAAAGTGGCAGCTCATGGTATAGGAGGTAAAGTTCTAGCATGGATTGAGGCATGGCTTACCAATAGAAAGCAGAGAGTTACCATTAATGGAGTGAAATCTGAATGGGGATTAGTCACTAGTGGCGTTCCACAAGGATCAGTTTTAGGCCCTCTCTTGTTCATAATTTACATTAATGACCTTGATGAAGGGATTACTAGTGACATGAGTAAGTTTGCTGATGATACAAAGATAGGCCGTATAATTCACTCTGAGGAGGATATCAATGAACTCCAGGACGATTTGAACAAATTAATGTCTTGGTCTGAGAAATGGCAGATGAAGTTTAATGTGAATAAGTGTAAGGTACTTGCCCTTGGTAATGAAAATAACCCTCGAAGCTATAATCTAGGTGAAGTAGAGCTTGGTCATACAGAATGTGAAAAAGACTTGGGAGTCATGGTAAGCAGAAATCTAAAGCCAAGACAGCAGTGCCTCAGTGTGCGCAACAAGGCCAACAGATTACTTGGATTTATCTCAAGAAGTATAAGTAACAGAAGTCCAAAAGTTATTTTACAGCTCTATACATCACTAGTGAGGCCTCATTTAGATTATGCTGCTCAGTTTTGGTCCCCTTACTACAGGATGGACATAGACTCATTAGAGAACATACAGAGAAGAATGACTAAAATGATTTACTGTGTAAGGAACCTCCCGTATGAAGATAGACTTAAAGCCTTAAATCTCCACTCTCTGGAGAGGCGTAGAATGAGGGGAGATATCATTGAAGTGTATAAGTGGATGACGGGCATAAACAAGGGAGACATTGAACATTAAAATGGTATAAAATACCGACAGATTGTTAGGTAAGACACATATGCAACAGTTAGGTATCTTTATTTCGAAACGTTTCGCCTACACAGTAGGCTTCTTCAGTCGAGTACAGAAAAGTTGATAGAAGCAGAAGATACTTGAAGACGATGTAATCAGTCCATCACCCTTAAAGTTTTGAGGTGGTCAGTCCCTCAGTCTGGAGAAGAGCATTGTTCCGTTGTCTGAAACAATATGAAGTTGAAGTGACAGGATGGAGCTTTATATAGTGCCAGGAGGTGAGACCTGCCCTCCCAAAGCAACCTACGTCTCACCTCCTGGCACTATATAAAGCTCCATCCTGTCACTTCAACTTCATATTGTTTCAGACAACGGAACAATGCTCTTCTCCAGACTGAGGGACTGACCACCTCAAAACTTTAAGGGTGATGGACTGATTACATCGTCTTCAAGTATCTTCTGCTTCTATCAACTTTTCTGTACTCGACTGAAGAAGCCTACTGTGTAGGCGAAACGTTTCGAAATAAAGATACCTAACTGTTGCATATGTGTCTTACCTAACAAGGGAGACATTAATAAAGTACTGAGGGTGTCGAACCAGGTAAGAACCAGGAATAATGGATTTAAGTTGGATAAATTTAGATTTAGAAAGTACATAGGTAAGTACTGGTTTTCTAACAGAGTTGTAGATGCGTGGAACAGTCTTCCCAGTGGGGTGATAGAGGCTAGGACCTTGGGTAGCTTTAAGAAGAGACTGGACAAATATATGAGCGGGAGGGGCTGGGTTTGATTGGTGTTGGGGGGTGCGGGAGTTGTTTCTTGAGTAGCTTTAGGTAGATGTCGTTTTGATTAGGGCCTGCCTCGTATGGGCCATTAGGCCTTCTGCAGTGTTCCTACATTCTTATGTTATGTTCTAAAACGACATCTACCTAAAGCTACTCAAGAAATAACTCGCGTACCCAATGACACCATTCAAACCCAGCCCCTCCCACTCATATATTTGTCCAGTCTCTTCTTAAAGCTACCCAAGGTCCTAGCCTCTATCACCCCACTGGGAAGACTGTTCCACGCATCTACAACTCTGTTAGAAAACCAGTACTTACCTATGTCCTTTCTAAATCTAAATTTATCCAACTTAAATTCATTATTTCTGGTTCTTACCTGGTTCGACACCCTCAGTACTTTATTAATATCTCCCTTGTTTATGCCCGTCATCCACTTATACACTTCAATGATATCTCCCCTCATTCTGCGCCTCTCCAGAGAGTGGAGATTTAAGGCTTTAAGTTTATCTTCATACGGGAGGTTCCTTACACAGTAAATCATTTTAGTCATTCTTCTCTGTATGTTCTCTAATGAGTCTATGTCCATCCTGTAGTAAGGGGACCAAAACTGAGCAGCATAATCTAAATGAGGCCTCACTAGTGATGTATAGAGCTGTAAAATAACTTTTGGACTTCTGTTACTTATACTTCTTGAGATAAATCCAAGTAATCTGTTGGCCTTGTTGCGCACACTGAGGCACTGCTGTCTTGGCTTTAGATTTCTGCTTACCATGACTCCCAAGTCCTTTTCACATTCTGTATGATCAAGCTCTACTTCACCTAGATTGTTAGGTAAGACACCTAACACAAACTTTAAAATGGTATAAAATAATGGTATTTTATACCATTTTAAAGTTTCACCTAGATTATAGCTTCGAGGGTTATTTTCATTACCAATGGCAAGTACCTTACACTTATCCACATTGAACTTCATCTGCCATTTTTCAGACCAGGACATTAATTTGTCCAAATCCTCCTGGAGTTCATTGCTATCCTCCTCAGAGTGAATTATACGGCCTATCTTTGTATCATCAACAAACTTACTCATGTCACTCGTAATCCCTTCATCAAGGTCATCGTCTTCACATCTCTACTGTTCCTGCCTCCTTTCTGTATTCGACTGAAGAAGCCTACTGTGTAGGCGAAACGTTTCGGAATAAAGTTGCCTAACTGTTGCCTATGTGTCTTACCTACCAACCTGTCGGTATTGTATACCATTTTGATATTCGTCATTAATGTAAATTATGAACAAGAGAGGGCCTAAAACTGATCCTTGTGGAACGCCACTAGTGACTAATCCCCATTCAGATTTCACTCCATTAATGGTAACTCTCTGCTTTCTTTGTAGATGAATGGTTCAGAGAACCGACATGTTGATAAATTAGACACATGTGCAACTCTTGGGTATCTTTATTGAGGAAACGTTTCGCCACACAGTGGCTTCATCAGTCCATACATAGGAGAAACTTGAAGAACAGGAGGAGAATGAGGTAATCAGTCCCTCAACCTTGAGTCGATGTGTTCAGTCCATCAATCTTGAATAGAATACGGCATATCAGCGGAGAAGCAGCTTATAAACCGTATGGCAGGAGAGGTGCAGCAGTCATAGGTCGTGTCACATTTGATAAATTAGACACATGTGCAACTCTTGGGTATCTTTATTGAGGAAACGTTTCGCCACACAGTGGCTTCATCAGTCCATACAAAGGAGAATCTTGAAGAATAGGAGGAGAATGAGGTAATCAGTCCCTCAACCTTGAGTCGATGTGGTCAGTCCATCAATAAGGAGCACATTTCCATTTCTAACGAAATGGAAATGTGTTCCTTATTTACTGACTATTTTTTGTCAGTTTTTACACAGGAAGATGTAAATGAGATTCCAGTAATTAACAATTATTTAGTTCCTGATGAATTTAAATTAACTAATATTACTGTCACGAGGGACATGGTTATTAAACAGATAGACAAACTGAAGCAAAATAAGTCCCCTGGACCCGATGAGTTGTCCATTCCCAATTTTCAGAGGTCCCACTTTTTCCTTCACCTTCGTCCTATACACTTGAAAGAACCCCTTTGGGTTAGTCTTTGATTCACTAGCAACTCTAATTTCATAATCACGTCTAGCCTTTCTAATCCCCTTTTTTACTTCTCTTTTAAGTTGAACATACTGGTCAGTAAGGTCAACCTCTCCTCTTCTGATGCGCCTATAAATTCCCCTTTTCTCCCCTAATAGATGCTTTAACCTACTGTTAACCCATTTGGGATCGTTATTATTAGACCTAATATCTCTCTGGGGAATGTATATACTCTGGGCATGATGTATATTATTAAGAAAACAATCATAAAATCAGATCCCTTCATAATCATAAGTATGATCATTGCCAATAAAATCATTAGCTAGATAACCCCAATCAAGATTAGACAGATGTTCCCTAAGTCCATTATAATCGGCAGAACGGAAATCAGGGATTTTTACTATATTATCATTATTCTTGCATTCCCAGTTAATGCTAAAAGTGATGGATTTGTGATCACTTGCGCCAAGCTCTTCAGTGATCTCCAGATTATTCACGAGTGTTTCCTTACTTGACAAGACTAGGTCTAGCAAATTATCACCCCTGGTAGGCTCTGTCACGCTCTGCTTCAGAAAATAGTCCTGAGCTGTTTCCATAAAGTCACTGGACTCTAGATTACCTGTCAAAGAATTCCAGTCAATTTGACTAAAGTTAAAGTCCCATACTATGACTATGTTATTGTGTCTAGAAGCCCTAACAATTTCGTCCCAAAGAAGTCTCCCTCTATCGTGATCCAAGCCTGGAGGTCGGTATATTACACCTAGAATTAGTTTTTCTTGACCCTCTACAAACTCTACCCAAACAGATTCTGTTACTGCTCCATCTATTTTTATACCTGTTTTTATGCAACAATTAATATTTTCTCGAATATATAATGCAACTCCTCCCCCCTTCCAATTACATCTATCCACATTGAACAACTTAAATCCCTGAATATTACACTCAGCAGTCATATCCCGACTCTTTAAATCATACCACGTTTCAGTTAATGCAATGATATCAAAGTTCCCAGCACATGCTACCAAACGTAGTTCATTAATTTTATTTCTTGCACTTCGACTGTTAGCATAAAATACCATCATATGTTTTTTCTCCTGCACATTTTTCCTATTGATCTTTGTTTTTACACAATTTCTGAAATTATCATTACCCAGAGTTACTCCATGACAGTTACTATTAAGATTCTTAATATCAGAGCATAAGTCAATATATCCATACTCATTATTTATCATTTCTGAACCCATACCTCTAACTAATCCTAGTTTAAAGTCCTAACAACCCCCTCAACTGAGTTAGCAAGAAAACCCACACCTGCCCTGGATAAGTGAACCCCATCCCTGGCATACATGTCATTTCGGCCATAGAAGTTGTCCCAGTTGTCAATGAATGGTACTGCATTATCCTTACAGTGTTTATCCAGCCAACAATTAATACCAATTGCTCTGGACAACCATTCATTACCAACACCTCTTCTTGGCAAAATGCCACATATAACAGAGCGTCCCCCCCCTTCTTCCTAATGATGTCTATAGCTGTCCTGAACTTTCTAACTAAATCCTCACTTCTACGCTTGCCTACATCATTGCCTCCAGCACTGAGGCAAATAATAGGATTGATCCCATTACCGTTCATGATGTTGTCAAGCCGGCTAACAATGTCCTCCATCCCAGCCCCAGGAAAGCAAACCCTCTGTCTCCTACTCCTGTCCTTCAAGCAGAACGCCCTATCCATGTATCTAACCTGGCTATCCCCAACAACAACAATATTCTTACCTTCCTTGTTGTCTTTCGTCGTGACGGTCCCAGTAGTCGACTCACATTCGTCGGGTAGCACCGAGAATGCGTTGGAGGTTTCCACAAGAGTTTCCACAGCAGTCTCTTTCTTCATCGTTTCTGGCTTTCCATTCGTCTTCTTGATCGTCAACTTCGTCGTCCCCTGCTGCCCAGCCACTGACCACGATCCCTTCTTGACCTGAGGACTCGAAACAGGAGGACTACTACGAATCCTCTTGTTCTCCTCGGTCAATCGCCGTATCTCCATCTTCGCTACCCTCAATTCTTCCTTAAGCTGCTGGTAAAGTTGCTCGATGGAGGGCATCTCGGTTCAGTCCACGGGGAGCACACAAGACACTTCTTCACAGAAGCACACAAGACACTTCTTCACAGAGTTAAGTACAGGTCACCACTGAGTTAAGTACAGGTCACCACTCAAAGTTAAGTACAGGTCACCACTGAATTAAGTACAGGTCACCACTGAGTTAAGTACAGGTCACCACTAAGTTACGAGATGTGTTTGGGGGAGGGGTGTGGGAAACAGAACATACTTTTATCAGAAGGGGATATGCTGCAAGGTTAGACAGAGTGTATATTTCTCAGGGAGTAGTTGTAAAGTCTTTTAATACGGTGGAGACGGTCTTGTCAGATCACAGGGCAGTTGTAGTGGAGGTAGGGTGGGAGGGAATGGCCGAAATTTATAAGAATTATTGGAAATTAAATATTAGTGTGTTAAGTGATGAGGAAGGGTTAGAGGGTTTTTCTATGCTATGGAATGAGCTTTCAAGGGAAGCTCAGGAGGTGGAAGACGTTGTAATGTGGTGGGACTCGGTGGCAAAGGAAAGGATAAAATCCTTTTACGTGAGGGAGGGTAGGCGTATAAACACTTTAAAATATGGGCTAGCGAATTATTTAGAGGATCGATTACGAGGTTGTTATGGGCAGGGATCGGTTGGTGGTGTTTACCCCATGGACGAGATTGTAGACATAAAAGAGAGCTTGCGAACGTTGCATAATGAGCGGTTTCAAGCTGTGCGGGTGCAAGCAGGATTAGAAGAAGTTTTGTGGGGAGACAGGCCATCCGCGTGTGTGTTGAGACAACAAAAGCAAAAGCAGGCGCTGACGGCAATCCCGAGCTTGGAGGTAAATGAGACGATGGGAATGCATATAGCAGGTCAAATGATAAGAAACACAAAAGCTATGAGTGCATATGCGGATACGTGGTATAAAAAACACTGGACTAGTAGTGGCGTGGATGAAGTGGAATTAAATCAGGTGTGCACGTATGCTAAGTGCATTTTGGGTCACAGTGATAGGAAGGCTTTGGGTGGGGTTATTACTGAGGAGGAAATTGAAATTGCTTTACAAGGAATGAGGAAGGGGAAGGCCCCGGGTATTGATGGTTTACCGGTGGAATTTTATTTTCAGCATTGGGAGTTGATTGGGAAGTTCATGGTAAGATTATTAAATTGTATGAAGGAGAAGGGTACGTTAGGGGATAAACAGAATACGGCAGTTGTGGCGTTGGTCCCGAAAGGCAAAGGGCAGCCAAACCTTGGGAAGTATAGGGCGATATCGTTACTCTGTGCAGACTATAAGGTTTTCGAAAAAATTTTGGGTAATAGGGTAAAATGCGTGGTGGGGAGGGTCGTTTCGCCATCGCAGTATGGGTTGCCGGGCAGGTCTTATAAGAAGTTTTGTGGAGTCAAAGGGGGGAGGGGAGGGGGCGGCTTTACTGGCCTTGGACTGGCGGGCCGCCTATGATAGAGTGGAAAGGGGTGCACTGCAGAGTATTCTTCGGAGACAGGGTTATGGAGAAGAAATAGTTGGGTGGGTAAACACGCTGTATAAGGGGGCAAAGATGAGGGTACAAATAAATGGGTGTATGGGGACGGACTTTGAGATGGGTAGAGGTTTAAGACAAGGGTGCCCTATGTCACAGATCTTATTTGCGTGTTTTCAGAATCCCTTTTACAGGATGGTTGAGAGTACAGTTAGTTCCCGGGGTGGGGGTGGGGTAGGGGAAGGGGATTGTTGGCCGGCATTAATAGATTATGTGGATGATACGACTGTTTTGGTGTGTGAACGAAAGTCTATGAAAGGGTTGGAAGATGTGCGTGTGTTTGAACGTGCCACGGGTATGAAGGTAAATAGTGAAAAGTCGATGATCATGGGGTTGGGTACGTGGAAAGGGGGTGGAATGGTGAGCTGTAGCGTGGTTAACACAACTGCGATATCATTAAAGATTTGCGGTATTATTTATAGAGACGATTTGGATGTGGCGCGGGAGGAAAATTCAGTAAGGACGTTGGAAAAGGTCATTGGTCGTCTGGGTGTTTTGAGGCCCCAACATCTCACTCTGGCCCAACGTGTGATCGTTGTTAACGTTTTATTGTATAGTAAGGTGTGGCACGTTGCGGCTGTATTCCCAATTACAGGAACAGCGATCAATGGAATATTGAGAAGAGTATTTACCTTTCTGTGGGGATCGAGGTGTGATTGGTTAAAACGTGAGGTTGTTATGTTACCTGTACGTCGAGGAGGTTTGGGATTGTTGGACTTAAAGCATAGGGTGAAATGTGTTTTTCTGAAGTGGGAGGTTTGGCGTGTGGGTGTGATGGCGGGAAATATGGACCAAGTATATACGAGGGTGAAAAGTGGTATAAGGGAATGGAGTTAAGGGAATTTGAGAACGGAATTCTTCCTACGCAAGCTATGAGTGTGGTAGGAGGCGACTACATGTAGATGTCGGGAGGAATGGGTTAGTAACCCCTTCTCCTGCATAAATTACTAAAGAGAAGAAAAAGAAATACTTTATAAAATTGGGATGTTTGAATGTGCGTGGATGTAGAGCAGATGGTAAGAATGAAGTGATTGCAAAGGTTATGAATGAAAGGAAGTTGGATGTCCTAGCCCAAAGCGAAACAAAGCTGAAAGGGGTAGGGGAGTTTCAGTGGGGAGAAATGAATGGGATTAAGTCAGGAGTGTATGAGAGGGTTAGAGCTAAGGAAGGTTTGAATTTGAAAGGATCAGTTATGGAGAGAGCAGAGGGAATATAAATGTATAAATTCAAGTATTATGTGGATTAAAATGAGGGTCGGATGTGAAAAGTGGGTCATAATAAGTGTATGCACCTGGAGAAGAGAGGAGTGTACAGGTGAGAGAGAGATCTTGGGAGATGTTAAGCGAGTGTGTAGGAACTTTTGAGCCAAGTGGAATAGTAATTGTGGTAAGGTACCTAAATGCTAAAGTAGGAGAAGCATTTAGAGAGGATGTGGTAGGTAAGTTTGGGGTGCCGGGTGTAAATGATAATGGGGAGCATTTGGTTGACTTTGTATAGAAAGGGGTTTGGTTATACGTAACACATATTTTAAGAAAAAGAGAATAAATAAGTATACAAGATAAGATGTTGGGCGAAATGACAGTAGTTTCTTGGTAGATAAAACACTGATGAGTAGACTTCAGGATGTACATGTTTATAGAGGTGCCAAAGATATATCAGATAACTTTTTAGTTATAGCTACAGTGAGAGTAAAAGGCAGGTGAGATACACAAGGTTTATAAACTAATGAGGAGTCAGTTAAGGTAAGATATAAACTGTTGGAGGAGAGATGGGCTAGTGAGAATAAAGGCAATGGGGCAGAAGATGTATGGGGTAAGTTTAAGAATATAGTGTTAGAGTGTTCAGCAGAAGTTTGTGGTTACAGGAAAGTGGGTGCGGAAGGGAAGAAGAGTGATTGGTAGTATGAGGATGTAAAGAAAGTAGAAAGAGAGAAAAGGTTAGCATATGAGAGGCTTTTACAAAGCAAAAGTGATGCAAGGAGGGAGGAGTCTATGGAGAGAAAAAGAGAGGTTAAAAGAGTGGTGAAGCAATGTAAAATGAGACAAAATGAGAGAGGGGGTGAGATGTTATCAACAAATTTTGTTGAAAATAAGTAAAAAATTTGGTGTGAGATTAATAAGTTGAGAAAGCCTAGGGAAAGAATGGATTTGTTAGTTAAAAATAGGAGAGGAGAGTTACTAAATGGAGAGTTAGAGGTATCGCGAAGATGGAGGGAATATTTTGAGGAATTGTTAAATTTTGATGAAGATAGGGAAGCTGTGATTTCATGTATGAGGCAAGGAGGAATAACATCTTATTAGAGTTAGGAAGAACTAGTTGTAAGTGTGGGGGAAGCGCATGGCGCAGTAAGTAGAACGAAAGGCGGTAAAGCAGCTGGGATTGATGGGATAAAGATAGAAATGTTAAAGCAGGTGGTGATATAGTGATTAGCGTTTTTATTTAATAAATGTATGGAAGAGACTAAGGTACCTAGGGACTGGCAGAGAGCATGCATAGTTCCTTTGTATAAAGGCAAAGGGGACAAAAGAGAGTGTAAAAATTATAGGGGAATAAGTCTGTTGAGAATACCTGGTAAAGTGTTTGGTAGAGGTATTATTGATAGAATTATGAGCAACACAGCAGATGAACAAGGTGATTCAGGAAAGGTAGGGGTGTATAGACTAAGTGTTTGCAGTGAAACACATAGGTGAACAGTATTTAGATAAGGGTAAAGAGGTTTTTGTGGCATTTATGATTTGGAAAAGGCATATGATAGGGTGGATAGGGGGGCAATGTGGCAGATGCTGCAGATGTATGAAATAGTTGGTAGGTTACCGAAAGCGGTGAAAAGTTTTTACGAGGATAGTGAGGCTCAGGTTAAAGTATGTAGGCGAGAGGGGGGTTATTTCCCAGTAAAAGTAGGCCTTAGACAGGGTTGTGTGATGTCACCATGGTTGTTCAACATATTTATAGATGGTGTAGTAAGAGAAGTGAGGAAACGTTTCCTCAATAAAGATACCCAAGAGCTGCACATGTGTCTTATTTATCAACGTGTCGGTTCTCTGAACCATTCATCTACAATCCTGTCAGACACTACAACTTCTTGGGATCTTAATACTTGGGAATTCTTTGCTTGCCTAACCCTTGGGCACGACCTACTTCCACATTGAACAAATGTGACACAACCTACGACTGCTACACCTCTCCAGCCTACGGTTTATAAGCTACTGCGCACATATGCCGTATTCTATTCAACATTGATGGACTGACCACATCGACTCAAGGTTGAGGGACTGATTACCTCATTCTCCTCATGTTCTTCACGTTTCTCCTTTGTATGGACTGATGAAGCCACTGTATGGCGAAACGTTTCCTCAATAAAGATACCCAAGAGTTGCACATGTGTCTAATTTATCAACATGTCGGTTCTCTGAACCATTCATCTACAATTATATTCCTGTGGATCATGGACTTGCCTGATACAAATTTCTCAACTTTTTGAAAATCAATTGGATGGTTAAAATCTCTCACATGAATAGATAGAGCATTGGAATCTTGTTCAATTCCAATGCTATATTTACGTTGTTTTAATCTTAGTTCGAGACTTTTACCAGTTTGACCGTAATAAACTTTATCGCAAATTTTACAAGGAATCTTATAGACACATCCGTCAGTATTTTGGGAGGAATTCTTTATCAAAAGCTTTTATACTGTATCAAGATTTTTAAACACAACTTTGATATTAAAAGTCTTAAGAAGAGAAGGTATATCAACCAAGTTTTCATGGTAAGGGAGAACCAACATATTTTTAGTTGAATAAGGTTGGTTGTCCCTTTTTGGGTTGTAAAAAGTACTTCTAGCAATTTTGAAAGATTTGTCAATTACGTTTCTTGGGTATTTCAGATCATTAGCTTTTTCATAAATTTTGGATATATCTTCATCTATGAACTCTGGACTGCAAATACACAAAGCTCTCGCAAACACTGATGAGAAAACAGACAGTTTAACTGTATCTTGATGTGAAGATTAATAGTGTACATAGGAACACTTATTTGTAGGTTTTCTGTAAATTTTCAATTTGAAATCATTATTACCCTTAATAATTAAAACATCTAGAAAAGGCGATAAGTTATTTTCCTCAAACTCAACAGTAAAGTTTATAGAATGGGCTAAGCTATTTAATTTAACAAGGAAATGTTTATCTACATTCTTAGGTATAAGACAAAATATCATCAACATATCTGAACCATTTAGCTCTATTAGGGAGGATTATAGTAAGCAGTCTTGTTTCAAAAAAAAAAACATGTGTAGGTTACTAAGAACAGGTGAAAGAGGATTTCCCATTGCCATAGGTTCAGTTTCATATAAATTATCTAAATGGCTTGTCGACAATTTGAGCCCAATTGTTGGAAAAATTTCTAACTTTAATCTTAAAAACAACATAGATTTATGGTATAAAATACCGACAGGTTGTTAGGTAAGTCACATATATAACAGTTAGGTATCTTCATTTCGAAACGTTTCGCCTACACAGTAGGCTTCATCAGTCGAGTACAGAAGAGTTGATAGAAGCAGAAAAGACGTGAAGATGATGTAATCAGTCCATCACCCTTGAAGTTTTGAGGTGGTCAGTCCCTCAGCCTGGAGAAGAGTATTGTTTCATAGTCTGAAATAGACTTTGGTTTATATAAATTAGATTCATTTAAAATTAATAAAATTTTGGAAGAGCTTAATTCATTGGACAAATAATAAAAGCTTAATTCTTGGGTAGAGTACTTGGGTTGGACAAGCGGGCCTGCTGCAGTGTTCCTCCTTTCTTATGAGCCGGGTGTCGTCACGGATCAGGTGTTGCTTTGTTGTGGGATGTGATGGTGAGGTGTGGTCTCAACTCTTTATATGCCTTCCTTTGATGTATTGACTTTATAGTTCCTTGATGATGTGAAAAATCACGAAAACGCTTGAAATTTCACCATTCTGGTTAGTAGGTAGGAAAAGAGGGAGGTAGGGGGATAGCGAGGAGGATGTCGACAATAATGCAGAGTCCCAGTAAGTTATATCAGTCAAGTTTCTAACTCCCTATATTCCTACCAACCCTTTTAATTCCTGTACGTGGGAAGGTTGGGAGGAGGATAGGAGCATCGTTGTTATTCTTGAAAAATTGATAACTCCTGCCTCATTTTGTTGCTTATTCTAGTGCCTCCCATTAACTTTCAAGCAGTTATTTATGTCGACTATCTGCTAATCCAATTTGCATGCGCTACTGCTGCCTCTCTTACATGTATAAAGTACTATAAATCTTTCTTTAAGCAATCTATCTAAAAATACATCTGAATGATATTTTGCTTCTTACACAATACAGAAATATTATTGTATTAGAAACAAAGTGGGAAAACATATCTAAAAAAGTGTTTTATTTTTTCCCCGTAACTCAGCATAACTTGTACCTATTTATTGTTGATAGTTGATGCAAATTAAAATAGGCCTACCTCTAGTTAGATTTTATACAAATAAACGTAGTTACAATGAATTACAATGTGTGTGTGTGTGTGTGTGTGTGTGTGTGTGTGTGTGTGTGTGTACTCACCTAATTTTACTCGCCTAATTAAGCAGACGAGAGGACAGCTCTTTAGTGTTCCTGCTGGAGGAGGTAAAGCTTCTTAAAGTCACTCATAACTAATATCAAGATGTGTGCTTTAAATAATTAAAGTCAGAGCCTCAACTTGATATACATAATAGAGTTTTTGATTATAAAAAGCGACACAAAAATTTGCTTTATAAAGATGAGTTTAAACTGGACAGGAAAGAAAGTTTCACATATAAACAAGTTGATTTTGAGGCTGGTACATATTTCTTGGTATCAAGAGTTTTTTTTATCAGCAACAAGACAACTGCCAAGAATGCTGCCAGGAATAATGCCTAAACCTTAAATAATTATCTTGTTAAAATGAAGAAATAAGAAGAAAAGAGTAGGCCTACTGATGGACACATACAGGTCTTCGACACAATGATTCATTTACAGACATACGTATACATATTATACTTTTATCATTGCTGCTAACAGTTATTGATATGTTATGAGTGTTTGCATATAGTTAGTTAATAATAATAATAATAATAATAAGAATAATAATAATAATAATAATAATAATAATAATAATAATAATAATAATAATAATATCTTTATTTCTACAAGTACATGTACAAGGTATACAGGCCTAACTGACCTCAATGACACACTACTACATAGAAAGTCGCTTGTTATTCAGAGCATTTCGGGCAAATTAGGTCAGTTTTGTTCCAGGATGCCACCCACACCAGTCGACTAACACCCAGGATGCGACCCACACCAGTCGACTAACACCCAGGATGCGACCCACACCAGTCGACTAACACCCAGGTACCCTTTTTACTGATGGGGAGCAGAGAACCGGTGTAAAGAAACACGCCCAATGTTTCTACCCTCGTCGGGAATCGAACCCAGACACTCGCCGTGTGAAGCGAGAGCTTTTGCCACCAGGCCTCGTGGTACGGGTAGGAATGAGAGAAAGTTTATAATTCTTGTAAGGTAGGCCTACTGATCAATGTTGAGTTCCTCCCCACAATGAGTCCCTCTTAGATATATACTATTTTTCAGTCATATGCAATTCTATATAGTAACTACATTGCCGTTATGAATAAAGTTAAGAGTTTTTTCATATTTTAGAGTTTATCTGACTAGTAGGTAGATAGGACTGTAGGTAGCTAGTTGGGAAGTTTGGCAGGGAGTTGGGTACGTAAGTAGGTAGGTAGATAGGTAGCTACGTACGTAAGTACATACGTAGATTGGCAGGAAGGTAGATAGGTACGTTGGAAGGTTGAGAGGTGGGGGAATAGGAAGGTAGGTGACTAGTTAGGTAGGTAGGTAGATAAGTAGGTAGGTAGGTAAGATGCAGGTAGGTAACAGGCAGGTAGGTAGATAAGTAGGTAGGTAGGTATGAAGGTAGATAGGTATGAAGGTAGGTAAGTATATAGATAGGCAGGAAGGAAAGGATGTAGGAGGGTAGGGAGGAGAATATACCTAATTATGCTGAGTCACAGCTAGCTAAATCAGTCAGATTTCTAACTCCTCACTACCTTCCTATCTACCCTTGTAATTCCAGTAGGTATGGAGGTAGGAAGGAGGATAGGAGAACCCTTGTAATTCTTGCAAGTATTGTATGTCATCCACCTGTCTCCCGGTATACTATCTCTTCTCTAGGTTATTCTGACTTACTACTTGTAGTTATTTCAATCAAATTTATATTATAACTCCTGCTCCTTGTTGTTGCTTATTTTAATGCCTCCTACAAACTTTCTAACAATTAATTATGTCTACTGTCTGATATTCCATCTCGCATCTGCTGCTGCTGCTGTCTCTGTCATATTCTTAAATTACTACAAATCATTTAGCTTTTAAAGTACATCTGAATGATGACTTACTTCTTCCTACACAGTACAGAAGTATTACTGTATTAGAAATAAAACTAAAACTAAAAAATCAGCCTAATAGCATAAACTAGACAACATATAATTAAAAGAATAAGGAGAATAACAACCACAGAAGAATATATTTAAAAATGTCGCCGGGCGCGGCCTCAAGGAAGGGTATGGGGTCCCCCACCTGTCTTCCTCACGGTCACGGGCTACCTGTTCTATCTCAACTGTGTTCATTAATAACTTCCATGTTCTTGTTTACCGTAACTGAGACATGACAAAGGGAGG
>NW_027199034.1:32500-36546 GCF_038502225.1 Cherax quadricarinatus
AATTCACACGAAAAATCAGTAACTCTCGTTTAATAAATTCGACAAACATGGTAATCTCGATCTGCCCACCAAAAAGATTTCGTTACAATTCCTGCAAGCTGGCTAGTTCCTCTCATTGTTACTGACTCCAGTACTGCTGGTTTTTTGGGGCAATGATTTCTTGCTCTAATATACCTTTGAAACCCCAGTACCCTAAGTCTCATTCTTTACATAAAGTATTTCTTTAACAATTCTGTCTAACACTGTACGGCTTTGATCTATTTCACTAGCACAGGCTGGTACCAAAGTTACACTTGTGTAGAGATATTAGATTCTAATCTTGTTTACAAACGACAAAATGTAGTGAAATGCTACAACCTATTATGCAGACGTAACTTCTGTTCAATGCTTCAGTAGCTACAACAGTCTTCACGTTTCCTCTAAGCAAGGCTCAGGTCACTATGGTTCAGTAGCTATGGTAGTTTTATTTGTTTCCTTCCAGCAGGACTGAAGTCACTATAGTTCTGTAGTTACGGTAGTTTCGGAGGTATTCTGCCGACAGTGAAAGTCATTATACGTTAAACGTTTCGTAGATATTTTAGTTTTAAGAATTGCTTCTCAACTGTGTTAGAGTCACTATGGTTACAATATCTTCAACAGATTCAAAAGCATAATTATGTACCCTTTCAATAAATAACAAAATATGAATAAATAAATGTATGTATATAACTTTTTCATTCTTGATCATTTAAAAAAAATATGAAATATACTGTACAGTCAATCACATTAGCTGTAACAATGTTTCAGTAAACGAGGAAAGAAAATTTGAGGGGGACGTTGAGAGGTGTGTATGCAGTAAGGTATAATTATAGGGAAGGACACAAAAAAAATTGTGCCCTGTAATTATAACTTCTTGGACACGCTGGAAACGTAGACCAGCCAGACAAGAAATACTTGTCTAGCCAGAGTACCATGGAGAGGCCACTCATTGTAAATTTGATTCCACTATTTATATTTCATAGTTATTTATTTGTTACTGTGGTATTTTCTGCATTCTATTATGTATATTTATGCATGCTCTGTGTAGCAGTGTGTTTGTGTGTATGTCTGACGTTACTGTGTATAACGTTATAGTTGTTTATATCTTTCTAGTGTTACACAACGTTAACAATACACTAGTAACACTGTCTCCCTCTACACCCTGTCATATGACTTTTTAAATCTATAAATACAAAAGACTGATACTTTTCTTTATACAAGTTTCACTACGAACTTCTGCTTAGAAGAGGAAACTTCATTCGACGTTTCGGTTTGTTCTGAATCTTTATCAAGAAGAGATAATTGTTCAGTACAGAAAGAGACGTTATCTACAGTTCTCTCTCCAGTTTTTCGATTAATTGTGAATTATTATAGCGATGATAATACGAATTTTGTTGTCCATTTTGTTTAATGTAAACGCTATATCCACGTGTCACTTTCGCTTTCCAATTTCATTTCTTTCCTTAGCTAATCGTTTTTAGGGCATAGGAATTATAAAATGCTTTGCAACGGAAGGACACTGAGTGAGGAGGGAAACTTGACATGAACAATCTCTCTCTTGGCGACCAAGCTTGAGGAATATATAGCTGAGAACCGTAGGTGAGATGGGTGACCGGCACATGTGAATAACCGTAAAGGTTAACTTGTGGAGTTTGTCAAATATGGGTTAAATCCAGGGAAGTTTTCAGCGGTCCTGGCCTCCATTCTTTGCATTAACTTGATAAAAACATTTAAAGAGCATTACGTTTTCACAATAAAGTCTTTTTCTGCACCTGTGGTCTTCCTTCAACATTATGGACAGTGGGATTTGTGTCGACGTCGAGCACAACGCTGAGCTCACGTTCACAAACATTGAAAGTTTTGTTTACTTCTTGCATTTGGTAACACTGACGCCTGAGACCAATGAACTGTGACTTGGCTTTTCAGACATAAATTCTAGAACCTGGGACCTGGAAATTAAAACCTTGGACCTGAGACGTGTAGTTAAGAATATTTTGGTGTATAAGTTTGGAAAACCAATCCCTTGAGAATGCAAGTGATTTTTTTATGCAAGGGTACATGGTCGAGAGAGAGGGAGAGAGAGAGGGAGAGAGAGAGAGAGAGAGAGAGAGAGAGAGAGAGAGAGAGAGAGAGAGAGAGAGAGAGAGAGAGAGAGAGAGAGAGAGAGAGAGAGAGAGAGAGAGGTAACACTGCTAACGCTCAATATTTATGGATATGGGAATGATTGCTTGTTCTGGATGATTGGATGAGTTATTCCTCACGGATGTTTGGAATGAAAATAACATCCGTGGTAGGGAACGGTACAAACAAGAGTAGAAACAGTAGTGTTGGCAAAGTTCTCTGTGGTGTTGACAGTGACAATAGCAGTGGTAAACACATCACTGGCAGCACAATGCTCTCAGTGGTGCTGACAGTAACAATAACAGTGGTAAACATATAGCTGGTAGCACAGTGCTCTCAGTGGTGCTGACAGTGATAACAGTGGTAAACACATCATTGGCAGAACAGTGCTCTCAGCGGTGCTGACAGTGACAATAACATTCGTAAACACATCACTGGTAGCACCGTGCTCTCAGTGGTGCTAGCAGTGACAATAACAGTGGTAAACACATCACTGGTAGCACAGTGCTCTCAGTGGTGCTAGCAGTGACAATAACCGACAGTGATAAACACATCACTGGTAGCACAGTGTTTTCAATGTTGAGAGAAGGTAGTCAAAACTAGTGAGTTTGGCAACTAGTAACTAACTTACTGAACATCAGCAGTTCCTGAACAACTCAATCACCGACACTGAACGTTACCAACACTTTCATAAACACTGAACGTAATACACACAAACATTCACACATCACACTAACACCACAAAACAGTGTACTACAACATTCATTTTAAAATATATGCTACGTTACACACATCACGGTACATTACAACATTCATGTTGTAATAAATGTTAACTTCCATACATCACAGCACATCACATCCTTACATGGCATCAGAGACACTAGCACACAAGCGCACTGGCCAGGCTGAAGCAGCGACCACTGGCCAGGCTGCAGCAGCGACCACTGGCCAGGCTACAGCAGCGACAACTGGCCAGGCTGCAGCAGCGACCACTGGCCAGGCTGCAGCGGCGACCACTGGCCAGGCTGCAGCAGCGACCACTGGGCAGGCTGCAGCAGTGACCACCAGGCTACAGCGGCGACCACCAGGCTGCAGCAGCGACCACTGACTGCAGCAGCGACCACTGGCCAGGCTGCAGCGGCGACCACTCGCCAGGCTGCAGCAGCGACCACTGGCCAGGCTGCAGCAGCGACCACTGGCGACGCTCCCGCAGCGACCACTGGCAGCGACCACTGGCCAGCCTGCAGCAGCGACCACTGGCCAGGCTGCAGCAGCGACCACTGGTCAGGCAACAGCAGCGACCACTGGCCAGGCTGCAGCAGCGACCACTGGCCAGGCTGCACCAGCGACCACTGGCCAGGCTGCAGCAGCGACCACTGGCCAGGCCACAGCAGCGACCACTGGCCAGGCTGCAGCAGCGACCACTGGCCAGGCTGCAGCAGCGACCACTGGCCAGGCTGCAGCAGCGACCACTGGCCAGGCCACAGCAGCGACCACTGGCCAGGTTGCAGCAGCGACCACTGGCCACGCTACCGCAGCGACCATTGGCCAGGCTGCAGCAGCGACCACTGGCCAGGCTGCAGCAGCGACCACTGGCCAGGCTACAGCAGCGACCACTGGCCAGGCTACAGCAGCGACCACTGGCCAGGCTGCAGCAGCGACCACTGGCCAGGCTGCAGCAGCGACCACTGGCCAGGCTGCAGCAGCGACCACTGGCCAGGCTGCAGCAGCGACCACTGGCCAGGCTGCAGCAGCGACCACTGGCCAGGCTGCATCTTACAACTTTTCCGGATTACGACTGTTTGTTTCTATTCTCTAAACAAAATGTGCTCTCTCATGTAGTTATCTGTCTTGATCGTGGTACACATGATGTTATCTGTCCATTGCCTCTTTCCCCCATCCCCCCC
>NW_027199035.1:0-36545 GCF_038502225.1 Cherax quadricarinatus
TCTTAACCTCTCTCTTTTTCTCCATATACTCTTCCCTCCTTGCATCACTTCTACTTTGTAAAAACTTCTCATATGCTAACTTTTTCTCCCTTACTACTCTCTTTACATCATCATTCCACCAATCGCTCCTCTTCCCTCCTGCACCCACTTTCCTGTAACCACAAACTTCTGCTGAACACTCTAACACTACATTTTTAAACCTACCCCATACCTCTTCGACCCCATTGCCTATGCTCTCATTAGCCCATCTATCCTCCAATAGCTGTTTATATCTTACCCTAACTGCCTCCTCTTTTAGTTTATAAACCTTCACCTCTCTCTTCCCTGATGCTTCTATTCTCCTTGTATCCCATCTACCTTTTACTCTCAGTGTAGCTACAACTAGAAAGTGATCTGATATATCTGTGGCCCCTCTATAAACATGTACATCCTGAAGTCTACTCAACAGTCTTTTATCTACCAATACATAATCCAACAAACTACTGTCATTTCGCCCTACATCATATCGTGTATACTTATTTATCCTCTTTTTCTTAAAATATGTATTACCTATAACTAAACCCCTTTCTATACAAAGTTCAATCAAAGGGCTCCCATTATCATTTACACCTGGCACCCCAAACTTACCTACCACACCCTCTCTAAAAGTTTCTCCTACTTTAGCATTCAAGTCCCCTACCACAATTACTCTCTCACTTGGTTCAAAGGCTCCTATACATTCACTTAACATCTCCCAAAATCTCTCTCTCTCCTCTGCATTCCTCTCTTCTCCAGGTGCATACACGCTTATTATGACCCACTTCTCGCATCCAACCTTTACTTTAATCCACATAATTCTTGAATTTACACATTCATATTCTCTTTTCTCCTTCCATAACTGATCATTTAACATTACTGCTACCCCTTCCTTTGCTCTAACTCTCTCAGATACTCCAGATTTAATCCCATTTATTTCCCCCCACTGAAACTCTCCTACCCCCTTCAGCTTTGTTTCGCTTAGGGCCAGGACATCCAACTTCTTTTCATTCATAACATCAGCAATCATCTGTTTCTTGTCATCCGCACTACATCCACGCACATTTAAGCAACCCAGTTTTATAAAGTTTTTCTTCTTCTCTTTTTTAGTAATTGTATACAGGAGAAGGGGTTACTAGCCCATTGCTCCCGGCATTTTAGTCGCCTCATACGACACGCATGGCTTACGGAGGAAAGATTCTTTTCCACTTCCCCATGGACAATAGAAGAAATAAAAAAGAACAAGAGCTATTTAGAAAAAGGAGAAAAACCTAGATGTATGTATATATATATATATGCATGTGCGTGTCTGTGAAGTGTGACCAAAGTGTAAGTAGGAGTAGCAAGATATCCCTGTTATCTCAGCGTGTTTATGAGACAGAAAAAGAAACCAGCAATCCTACCATCATGCAAAACAGTTACAGGTTTTTGTTTCACAGTCATCTGGCAGGACGGTAGTACTTCCCTGGGTGGTTGCTGTCTACCAACCTACTAATGTCGTGCCGAATATGTAAAACTGGTCAATTAGCAAGAACTCATTTAAAATTAAGTCCTTTCTAAAATTTTCTCTTATACGTTTAAAGATATATTTTTTTCATTAATGTTGATGTAAAAATTTATAATTTTGCACCAAAAGGAACTTAGAAAACTTACCTAACCTTATTATAACAAGAACAATTTGTTTTAGCCTAACCCAACTAAATATATTTTAAATACATTTACAATAATTTAGTACTAAACAGACACAATCAAATATATTTTTTTCGTTAGGTTCAGAATGACTTTTGCGAAATTATTGCATACACAAATTTTCACTTGTCCTATATGGCAAGATGAGCATTGCTATTTAAGCCAAGATCGCAAGTTCTGCCTATTCGGCACGACATTATGTATATATATACAGTGGACCCTCGACCAGCGATGGCATCGATTAACGATAAATCTGACTAGCGATACATTTTATCACAAAAATTTTGCCTCGATTAGCGCTAAAAAACTCGACCAACACTATTCCTTCCGTCTGAGACGCGTCCACTTCTGGCCAGTGTTTACAAGCCAGCCAGCCACCGCGGTCGCTTCCAAGCATACAATCGGAACATTTCATATTATCACAGCCTTTTTAGCGATTGCACCTGCAAAATAAGTCACCATGGGCCCCAAGAAAGCTTCTAGTGCCAACCCTACAGCAAAAAGGGTGAGAATTACTATGGATATGAAGAAAGAGATCATTGCTAAGTATGAAAGTGGAGTGCATGTCTCCGAGCTGGCCAGGCTGTACACAAAACCCCAATCAACCATCGCTACTATTGTGGCCAAGAAAACGGCAATCAAGGAAGCTGTTCTTGCCAAAGGTGCAACTATGTTTTCGAAACTGAGATCGCAAGTGATAGATGATGTTGAGAGACTGTTATTGGTATGGATAAACGAAAAACAGATAGCAGGAGATAGCATCTCTCAAGCGATCATATGTGAAAAGGCTAGGAAGTTGCATGACGATTTAATTAGAAAAATGCCAGCAACTAGTGGTGATGTGAGTGAATTTAAGGCCAGCAAAGGTTGGTTTGAGAGATTTAAGAATCGTAGTGGCATACATAGTGTGATAAGGCATGGTGAGGCTGCCAGTTTGGACCAAAAAGCAGCTGAAAAATATGTGCAGGAATTCAAGGAGTACATAGACAGTGAAGGACTGAAACCTGAACAAGTGTTTAATGGTGACACTGACAATGTTGTGAAACACGTTAAGAATGTCATAAAGGAACGGGAGGTACAGGCCTCTATGGGCAGATATGTTGTGCGACAGAGGTCCAGTGACTCTCAAGCTGGTCCTAGTGGCATTAAAAGAAGGGAAGTAACCCCGAAAAAGGACTTGCCACCTCAAGTCCTAATGGAAGGGGATTCCCCTTCTAAACACTAAGACCATCAACACACTCCCCTCTTCCCATCCCATCAATCATCACCAGATCTTCAATAAAGGTAAGTGTCATGTAACTGTGCATGTCTTCTTCAGTTTGTGTGTATTAAAATTAATATTTCATGTGTTAATTTTTTTTTTCAATACTTTTGGGTGTCTTGCACGGATTAATTTGATTTCCATTATTTCTTATGGGGAAAATTAACTTGACTAACGATGAGCTCTCAGGAACGGATTAATAGCGTTAGTCGAGGGTCCACTGTATATATAAGGCTGCCGCTATTGTAACACTGATATTCTTGTATATTAAGTTCATATTTTAATAACCGAGATACATTTTCTTACCAGACTTATCCATAAAGATTGCCTCAGAGTTACGTTGGCTCTGAATTAATGTTAAAAATGAATGGTTTTCTTAATTTGTTAAAATTTTCCATCCTTAAATTAACTATAGGTTGGCAGAAAACAACCATCCATGGAGGTACTACCGTCCTATCAAATGTGTAAAACATTTTTTTTCACTCTTGTAGGATTGCTGATCTCTCTTCTGTCTCATAAACTCGTATAACTGGTACGGTAAATCTTATAAACTCCTCCTTACATTCGGTATGCATTTACCTTTACCCTTCTATGCGCTTCTTAACAGATCTTTATCCTGTACTATTTTCTTTCCAACCTAGGCGGCCTGGTCTGAGACTGGGACCTTGGGAAGACAATTCCAAGAATCACTAGTTATTTTATGTGTATTGGTGTATGAAGTACTTTCATCGGATTTGATGTGTTTACTGAAAATATCTGATACTCTGGAAAACGCATTTCTCTTTAGATTTAAAAAAAAAATACACAAATACACACATTGTATAGTATATAAAAAATACCAGTGAAAATAGCAAATAAAATGTGTTTAGGCTAGGTTGTGCTAGGCTAAGGTAGGTTATGGTAACAACTATACTCGTGTTTACAGATGGGGATGAGTAAACCTGAGAGCTGGGGAGCGAGATACCATGAAGCCTTCACTAGTCCAGAGTTCTCACACACCCTCGACACAAACTACTCAACACCTCACTACCCCAACGTACCAGGTGAGTCCCACAACGTCCCAGACGAGTCCACCACTTGTAATAAAAATTCAAAAGCAAGTAGTAGGGAAAGATGACAGGAGAGACGGACGTGTTCGTTTGCACTTGTCATGGATTGGTTGATATTTTTTTACTATTCTCATTATTATCCCCATCAAGGGAGGTTCCTTGATCCTTACCAGGGCTTCTTGGCCGAAGGCAGCTGTTCTTAGTGGGGAGCCTCGACCTCCATAGGAGAATGCGAGTGATTTCCAGGGGAGAGAGAGAGAGAGGGGGGGGCATAACCCAGAAGCAGTCGTGCCAAATATGTAAAACTGGTCAATTAGCAGGAACTCGTTAAAAATTAAGTCCTTTCTAAATTTTTCTCTTATACATTTAAATATATATTTTTTTCATTTATGTTAATTAATTAATGTAAAAATTAAGAATTTGAACCAAAAGAACCATAGAAAACTTACCTAACCTTATTATAACAAGCGCAATTTAATTTAGCTAAAACCAACTAATTTTAGACAAGTTTACAATAATTTAATAATAAACACACACAATGAAATATATTTTTTTCGTTAGGTTCAGAATGATTTTTGCGAAATTGTTGCATACACAAATTTTCGTTTGCCTTATATGGCAAGAAGAGCGTTGGTATTTAAGCCAAAATCGCAATTTTTACCTATATGGCACAATATATATATATAAAGTTATGTACAATTCATTCATATACGTATGAATTTTGAGATAACATTTGTGCTTCTTTGCAGGTTTGGAGAGCGGGGTGCCACAGGAGGGTGCAAAGGACCTCTACTGGTTTTAAGGATCACCTGAATGTTAGAAGTGTAAATTATTCTGCCGCGTTGTCTGCATTGGCTGCTTGAACCACGTCAAAAAACGTTATCCTTGCATCAGAATGTTGCAGTACTTGGCAGAGCACGTGATAGTGTTTGCCTGAAACTGTGTGGATACAAAAGACATGTAAATGACTTCGGTGTTAAGTCACCAATGTTCCTATGGAGATGGCTGAACTTCTTACTCGAGGCTTGACCATGGTAGTGCAAGACTATAAAAAGAAAACTTTCAGTAAGCTTAAGCAATGCAGCTTTATCAAAATGGCTAACTCGAGTCTTGTGCCAGCAGTGTAGCCTCGTCAGGAAATTGTAATAAGCTCGAGCAGTGTAGCCTCGTCAGGATGACTGGAGTCTTGTGCCAAGGGGCAAAAATGAACCTCATTTTCTTGCCAAGTGATCAGTAAGGCAATCACACAAAGGTGCTATATGGTGTCAAATATGCAACTATTGCGATAGTTCTAATGTATTTTTGTTCAACTATGAATGTACAAACTGGAATTTTTATTCAACTGCTAATGCTTTAATATATTTTAGGTTAATTGTACAGTTTTGTTCTTATTTGCGATATTAATAGTTGTACTCTTTAGTTTGGCTGACTAGCTAAGTGCAAGTATGTCTTCTGCATAATCACCACTCCTGCCTGTGTTGTCTCTTCCACCAGTGTTGATGCCCTGACCTCTGGTCACTCCTAGTGCTTGTGTTAGTCTCTTCCAGTGTTGCTGCTCTTACCTATGGTCACTCCCACTGTGTTGTCACTCACTAGTGTTGTGACTTCTGTTACTTAAGCCATCAGTACTAGTATTTTATTCAAGGGGAACTGTTAAATCCGTAAGTGTCATATACCTGGGGAATGGGAAGCAATCCTGCTTGGTTCGAGGAAAAGGGTAGCTCAGATTTCTTGGATCAAGAGCCCTTTATCGGAATCAGTGAACTCCGCTGAAGGGTCATAATATATATTTTCTGATTCTACCAAGGAAGCTTTCTTGCCATCGGTACCTCCTCTGGAGCCTAAATGAACCCGGTCTTCCCTTCACGGTGCCTTCATACCGATGACGGGCTCTTGATCCAAGAAAACGGAACTTTCCTTCCTTTGGATCGAGCCTGATCCAGTCTCCATAGGCGTTGTAAGACCCCTATGGGTTTAGCGCTTCTCTGTGATTAAAACTAACCTGACCTGAGAGTGGCCTTGCACTGAGCGTCGCCATCTTTGTTTCATTAACACTAGTGTAACCAACCAAGACAACAGACATATCATTTACTAATAAGAGATGGGGAAACAAGCAGCCTAAGTTAGCTACGAGGTACATAACATATGTATCACCTACTGCATATGTACGATGTAACATGTATCACATGCTACATATATGTAACGTGTCACGTACTGCACACGTACTGTGTCACGTACTGCACACGTACCGTGTCACGTACTGCACACGTAACGTGTCACGTACTGCACAAGTAACGTGTCACGTACTGCACACGTAACGTGTCACGTACTGCACACGTAACGTGTCACGTACTGCACACGTAACGTGTCACGTACTGCACACATAACGTGTCACGTATTGCATACATAACGTGTCACGTATTGCATACGTAACGTGTCACGTACTGCACATGTATGATGTAATATGTATCACGTGCTACATATATAACATCACTTACTGCATATGTACCATATGTCACATACTATGTATATGCATGATGTAACATGTACCACATACTACATATGTATGATGTAACATATCACATATTACATTTGCATGATGTAACATGTACTGCATATGTAACATGTATCACGTACTACATATGTAATATGTATCACGTAATACGTAAGTAAATGTATCACGTAATACATATGCAAATGTATCACGTAATACATATGAAAATGTATCACGTAATACATATGCAAATGTATCACGTAATACATATGCAAATGTATCACGTAATACATATGTAACATGTATCTGGGAATTCTCATTAACTAATATTTATTGACATTAACACATTCTTTTAATTTATTTATTACGTTATGTTAAGATAGAATTCCTACGGTATATGAAACGTGAATGCGTGAAATGTGTCGTTAACCAGGTTCAACGGTGTCGTTAACCAGGTTCAAGTGTCATTAACCAGGTTCAACCTGAACAGTGTGAATAGTTTCCATGTTATTGTTTCTCCATTTGAAGGCTTACTGCTATTACATTCATGGGGAAGAGCTAAAATTGTATGGGTTATACAACACTTGGGGCAACTGGGGGGGGGACACTCAAGGTTTGATCCGACAGCTCTTCACAGGCATCAAGGGAACTCTGTCCCTGAAGAGTGTACTATATGGGAAGTGTAGTCAGTGAAGTTGGATGGGTAAGATTTTGTTCGGATCTTTAACCCCGGAGGGCTAGCCACCGAGGAATAACCCAAGAAAGGCAGTGCGTCATCGAGGGACTTATTTATATGGGGGTCCTCAGTCTTGTCAGCGACCCACACCAGTCGACTAACACCCAGGTACCTACTTGTTTGCTAGAATGGAACAGGTGTACGGGAACACGCCCAATGTTTTCATCTTTACCGTGGACACAGCGTGTGTAGAGAGAGCGTTCCTTACCAGGATATGGGCCACCTGAGATTAATTAGGTTTGAAGCCTGTGACCTACAGGAGGGACCTTAAGACTGTATGACACCTGTTCATAGCCAGTCAAGAATCTTTCATCCCTAAAATGGGGATTAAAGCGAACTCTCAGCCCATATACACTTGAGACATACACTTTGCGATGTGTATATACAGTGTCAGTGAATGAAGGAAATTATTGGTTTATGACATTTATACTGGCCGCTGTTTTCTCCAGCGCTCACTCCCTCTCAATATCGTGCCGTTAAAAAAAAAGCTAAACTCAAGGAATATTACGATGGTACTTATTATCAGTGTGTGGTTACGACAATATATCAAAATTTACCATGTTAACAGAGATTCACCTACATTAAGTAAAACGTATAAAATGGACCGTGGTAATTTATATCACAGAAATGTGGCGTAGTTTCATGTCATGTTCTACGGTGGCTAGGATTGAAAATCAGTGCGTTTTTCCTACACGATTTCTTCCAATGCCGATGACATCATTTTATGAATTATTATACTCAAAAAGAGCACTGAACCTACAAGGGTCATACAGCGCCACAATTTATGGATAAATTACATTTCGTGTAGAAAATGACGTTTACATAACTTAATCTAGCCTGAACATTTTATTTTCATGGGGAAGAGCTAAACGTTAGTTACACAGCACCTGAAGAACAGGAGGTAATTAGGTTTGATCCGGGGAAAGGGAGTATAGCCCTTCATCAATTCAGGGTTTCTTGAACCGTAGACAACAGTTAAAAATTAGTCTTGTGGTAGGAAAGACGGCGCAGAAACAGCCTAGCAGTGAAAAGATTTCGTGTAACATATTCCTTCAAATTTGTAAATTTAAGCTTGCCCTAATATGAATGTGGTATTGTACTGAGGAGCTCATGTTAAAATGTGAAACTGAGTGCATGTATCATGTATTATAAGAATTATCAAGAGCCAACAGAATCACATCAAAACGAACAGTAAGAATCACATCATGAGAGAGCAGGAAGAAAGGTGGGTGTAAGCAGGGAGGTGAGGTGCTGCCTGTATCAGCAGGGTGGTGAGGTGCTGCCTGTATCAGCAGGGTGGTGAGGTGCTGCTTGTATCAGCAGGGTGGTGAGGTGCTGCTTGTATCAGCAGGGTAGCGAGGTGCTGCTTGTATCAGCAGGGTAGTGAGTTGCTGCTTGTATCAGCAAGGTGGTGAGTTGCTGCTTGTATCAGCAAGGTGGTGAGTTGCTGCTTGTATCAGCAGGGTGGTGAGTTGCTGCTTGTATCAGCAAGGTGGTGAGTTGCTGCTTGTATCAGCAGGGTGGTGAGTTGCTGCTTGTATCAGCAAGGTGGTGAGGGGTTGCTTGTATCAGCAGGGTGGCGAGTTGCTGCTTGTATCAGCAAGGTAGAGAGGTGCTGCTTGTATCAGCAAGGTGGAGAGGTGCTGCTTGTATCAGCAGGGTGGTGAGGTCCTGTTTGTATCAACAGGGAGGTGGTGAGGTGCTGCTTGTATCAGCAGGGTGGTGAGGTGCTGCTTGTATCATCAGGGTGATGGTGTGCTGCTACTTGTATCAGCTGGGTGGGGAGGTGCTGCTTGTATCAGCAGGGTGGAGAGGTGCTGCTTGTATCAGCAGGGTGAAGAGGGGCTGCTTGTATCAGCAGGGTGGAGAGGTGCTGCTTGTATCAGCAGGGTGGAGAGGTTCTGCTTGTATCAGCAGGGTGGTGAGGTGCTGCTTGTATCAGCAGGGTGGTGAGGTGCTGCTTGTATCATCAGGGTGATGGTGTGCTGCTACTTGTATCAGCTGGGTGGGGAGGTGCTGCTTGTATCAGCAGGGTGGAGAGGTGCTGCTTGTATCAGCTGGGTGGGGAGGTGCTGCTTGTATCAGCAGGGTGGTGAGGCACTGCTTGTATCAGCAGGGTGGTGAGGCACTGCTTGTATCAGCAGGGTGGTGAGGCACTGCTTGTATCAAGCAGTGGAGACAGTAACAGCTTGGAAGCTGCAACATGACATGTCTTAATGAAGAAGTGCCAGCACACTGAAGAGTGCCACAAGTGCCGCAAGTACCGCCTATGGTGGGAATCCAAGCCAGCCATCAGGATATGGACCTGGCATGGGCGTCACCCTAAACACTTACATATACATATCATGGGGAAGCGCTAAACCTCTAGGGCGTCATACAGCATCCGGGGATTGGGAGATAATCAGGTTAAAGAAAAGGTTAGCTCCATTTCCTGGTATCAAGAGCCCTTCACCAGCTCCTGGAAGGGGTAATATATATACGTCACACCATTAGGAATCTGTGTGATAATTTTCATGTAATCAAACATTTTATGTTGACTTTGGAAGCATAAGTTTTTTTTGGTCAGCAAAGTTGGAAATAAATCTTGTTTCTTAAAGGACTTTATATTACATGCTTTTAAAACTATTTTCCTAATTATAAGCCGAACTTGCCGAATAGGCGGAACTCCCTTAAAATTAAACTTTTTCTAAAAAATTCTTTAACAGTATGATAGCTATTTTTTCATTGACAATGATATAAAGATTTTTATTTTTGGACTTAAACTTAGAAACCTTATTTCAACCAGCGTATTTTTTTTTTAGCTATCTTCTATGTATAGCACAGTTCACTTTAAATTGATTTAATACTGAAATAAATGATACATATTTTTTCATTATGCTCAGATCGATTTTCATTTTGCTAATTCGGCACAGTGAACGCTTGCTAAATAGGCTAAACTTGGCGGTTCGGCTTAATCGGCACAACATATACTATATTGCAAAACAAGCCACGTGGGGATGAAAACCTTTAGATCAGGATCTTTCGTACTCTCGTGCTTCATCAGAGGAATAACAAAAAAGGCACAATACCGTGACTGGAACGATACACAAATAACCCGCACATAAAAGAGAGAAAGTGGTCGATCTCTTTCTGACAGACTTAGGGAGCACAAAAATAGTGTTAGGCTTGCCAACACTAACAATGCTCTTTTCTGTCACGTCAGAGATCATAGCCATCCTATTGACTGGTCTTCTGCTAAAACTGTGTTCCCTACTGTGCAAGAAAGGTATAAAATACCGACAATATGAAAGTTAAGACACATGTGCAACATCTGGATATCTTTATTGTAGACGTTTCGCCATCCAGTGGCTTTATCAATACAGATTCTAGGACATAATAGGAAGACAGTAGAACTATATACAAAAGATGAGGTAATCAGTCCCTCGGCCTAGGAGTTAGTGTTCACAGCATCGTGGTGGAGGAGAATCTACAAGACCTTCTTCACGGCTGCTGCAACTAACCCATCTCTTTGGGAAGGACCTACTTCCACTGGGGAATCCCGCCTACCAGTGACTGCCCTCGTCTGCTGCCCGTCCCTTCCACTGACGCCTATTTAAACGCCAGTCTTCTTGCCTTTGCTCCAGATTCTCCTCCACCACGATGCTGTGAACACTAACTCCTAGGCCGAGGGACTGATTACCTCATCTTTTGTATATAGTTCTACTGTCTTCCTATTATGTCCTAGAATCTGTATTGATAAAGCCACTGGATGTACAACTACTGATGAAATTAAGACACATGTGCGGCGTCTGGTTGTCTTTGTTGTGGACGTTTCGTCATCCAGTGGCTGGCTGGATGGCGAAACGTCTATGATGGGGATGCCCGGGTGTTGTGCATGTGTCTTAATTTCATCTTGTCGGTATTATATACAACTCTTGTACTACTACTACTACTACCACCACCTCTTCCTGCCTATATATAGCCGTCCTGCTCCACCTCTGGTTAGTGTGACTTTGTCAATGGTCCAAGTCGGACCGAAACGTCGTCGTAAGCTTCTCTCTTTTATGTGCGGGTTATTTGTGTATTCATCAGAGGATATGCAATGCTGTAAGACTTGCAACATACAGGTTAAGGAATTCTCTTAGAGGCAAGGTAGGTGTGTGTCAGCGTCGGCCCACACCGCACACCAACTCACCTGTGTGGGCCGACGCTTCTGAGGATTTTTTTTTCCTTTTTCTATTAGTTACAGGTACTGCAACACTGTATAGCTCCCGATAAAGCTCCACGAAAGATATTGAGACAGATTTCTATCCCCACGTAGCTTGTTTTGTATTGTTGAGATCGCCCGTTGGCGTTTGTATTGTACATACACACACACACACACACATATATATATATATATATATATATATATATATATATATATATATATATATATATATATATATATATATATGTGTGTGTGTGTGTGTGTGTGTGTGTGTGTGTGTGTGTGTGTGTAATGCGACCAGCGTAGTGGACTAAGGCGTCAAGAACTTAGCTAGCTGTCCGGGAGGTCGTCTAAATAACTCGTATCCCACCAAGGCAGGGTGACTCAAAAAGAAAAACAAAAGTTTATCTTTAAATTTAGTAATGTATACAGGTGAAGAGGTTATTAGTCTCTTGCTCCCGGCATTTTAGTCGCCTCTTACGACACGCATGACTTCCCCAAGTTTCAGTGGAAGTATTAATTTATAAGAACGGTGCTAAATATCAATATATGAACTATAGTCCTAGACTGAGGTAATCAGGTTTGATCCGAGGGGAAGATAACTCCAATTCCTTGAATCAAAATTCTTCACCAGCATCAAGGCATCCTCCTTGAAGAGTACGTTATTGTTAAATTACTCCTACTTTTCTGATGTTTTCATGAATTTACCACCACTGAGTTGTGCTGGATGGCGGGCTGTAACTGTGCTGATGATGGTGACATCACAAGTGATACAGTGATGAGTAATGATGTTAAGAGCACTGATGTTTGCAGTGATATCATAAGAGTGCACTGAGGTGTTGATGGTGATGTCGCCTGTACTGTGTCTAAGTCTCAGGTTGAACGCATGAGCCTATGTGCTGCCTCTCACCAACTTTGTAAATAAATGGTGTTTATTGTGAGTATTTTTAACTGCCCTATCCCCAGTTACTATAAACATAAACTTTAAAATGGCAAAACTGATTCCTAACTGAACAAAACAAAATTTCTAATGGCACAAAGTTAATTCTGTTCTAGTCAACAGTTACATTATACCAAGAATCTCACGAAATCGAAATAACACGATTGCAAACAAATCACAGAACGGGTGGGTCTCAACCTCATGGCAGGCGAGTCCTAAAACTCGTAGGCAGGACTAGCTTGAAATGGGTTCAAGCCCCGTCCAGTTCTGTAATTTGATTTACCTGGAAACATTATAACATACGTGGTCATTAGAGCTGGAAAACTAAACTAGATAAGTCAGTACGATGAATCACCTGCAGATAAAGACATGTATAGACTCTGCCGTAAAACCAGTACTTTCAGAGGGGACAGAGGTATTGAAAAAAGTTCATCAATTCTCGTAGGAGATTTTTTTTTTTTTTTTACTCTGACATAACATAGCCATCCTTGCAGTGGCACAGAGGGCCCTCCCAAACGATGATTATGGGAGAGTCTTAGGAAAGCTGTTCCCCACCAAATGCGGTGTGATTTGTGAAGGAAAAGTTCAATAGATAGGAGTAGCGAGGGAGTATATAGTAACAATAGTTTAATTGCCGGCTACTTGTTAAGGTAGGGTAAGTCAAGCTCCCGCTATTCCCGCCTTTTTTCGCCCACCCCGAAAGTGATAGTTTGACTGCCGGCTGCTTGTTAAGGTAGGGACAGTCTAGCTCCCGCTATCCCTGCCCCTCCTTCTTCCGCCCATCCCCCCCCGAAAGGTGACGTGTGGGGCTCCGGTCCAAACAGTAATCACTAGACTCACAGCTCCCAGCACTACTGTAAGTACATGCCTGCCTTGTATTCTAGTGGATTTATTGGTTGAAAGCTTCACTTTTGACCAATAATAAACTTAGTCCTTTCAGTCTTGCTCTAGGTTGACTGTTGTAATAATCACCACATCTTTTAGGTATTGTACTTATCATGGAGAGTGATTATTTAAGCAGTGGGTAACCTGTCTATCTTTTCAGCTTGGATGACAGAGAGGGTCACCTGTCAATCAACGAGAAGAACTGATGGAGATGGACTAACGTCCTGAGACTTCCCCTTTTTGGATTTAATTACCTGTGCACCTGTATGAAATTGCAGGACGTAACCCCTCATCATTGCAGCGGTAAAGAACCTGCTTTCCTGTCATCGGGATATAATACTCAAGGCTATACTGTGAAGAACTAGCCAGTGGGTTGTAACCAACACCTGCGACCCCTCCCCCCCATCATCAGCAACAGCTACGATTTCAACAACACAGTGTCACCAACACCAGACACCCCTATATATATTAGCGTTGAATTCAGTTATCATTTATATTTTTCATTTTTCATTTTCTTTAATGTAGGATTAATATTTCATATTTAAGTGTTTTATATTTTATATTTTCTATATAATAAAGTGTTTATGTTTGTCTGTTATTATTTCTTTTTCTATTCATTAATTTTCCTGAGGAGGAGCCAGCCTTGGTAATACTGTCTGAAGTTATTACAGGGCTGAGTAAGCCTTCACAAGTGGCGACCTTGCCAGGATCAACTCGACTGAATCAAGATTCAATTCCATCTCGAATCTACCATTGGAACTTCAACGCTGCATACCACAGACGGTTACCACCAGCCATGAGTAATCATTCTCTATGGTAGGACTACAGTACAGGTATTTAAAAGATTTGGTGATTGTTATAGTCTCAATTTATTGTAAGTCAAGTCAGGCAGGATATAATATTTAATTCTGCCACCTTTTTGTGTGAGCTTGAAACACTTTGGAGGATTAGACTCTAGGGACCCGAGATTTTCCAGTGACAATTTGTTTCATTGAGCTCTTTATTATATCAAGGGAACTGTCGTAGGACACTCTTGATTTGTTGGTGAGAAGATTGGATGGTCAAGTGACCCCATTCTACTTACTGTTTGCTCGGAGCCGGCATAGAACCCTTCGTTTTAATTAATACATATTGTTTAATTGAAGCAGGGATCGAGCCCTCTGGTTTATTTACAGTTTGAGCGGAGCAGGAATTGAACCCTCCGTTTTCTTTAATACCCGTTTCATTTCCCCTGATAGTTTAAGTTATTCTTGCAAGCATGGAGGAATACCAGTTTTGGATGAACGCTGGAAGTAAGTTAGGAATAACAGGGAAAAATTTAGAATCTTTCATTAGTGCTAAGATCCAGGAAAGACTTGAAAGAGAGAGAATTGAGAGAGAAGAGAGACAGTTAGAAAGGGAAAGAGAAGAAGAAAAGGAGAGAGAGAGAGAATCGAAAGAGAAGAGAAAAATGAGAAAGAGAAGAAAGAAGATAAAAAGGAGAGAGAGAGAATTGAGAGAGAAATCCAAGAAAGACAGTTAGAAAGAGAAAGAGAAGACAAAAAGGAGTGTGATAGACTTGATCGTGAAGAAAGAGCTAGAGAACGTGAGGAACAGGCTAAAATACGTGAGGAACAGGCTAAAATACGTGAGGAAGAGAACTTGAGGAAAGAGCAAAGGATAGAGAAGTTGAGGAAAAAGCTAGAGAACGTGAGGAAAAAGCTAGAGAATATGAGTTAAGGGAGAGAGAAAAGGATCACGAGCTCAAAAAATCTCGCCTTGAATTGGAGAATAAAAAGTTAACTTTACACAACAACAATTAGAGGAAGGAGTAATTGAACAACGTGCAGTCAGTGCACATATTCCAACACCTAATTTACCTCCCTTCACAGAGGAGGAAGACATAACTTCATACATTATCAGGTTTGAAAATACCGCTACCCTCTGTGAATGGCCTGCTGACACCTGGGCTACCAGGTTAGGAATGTTATTTTCTGGTACAGCTTTGAATATCTATGCAACTTTGTCGCAGGATATCATATGTAATTATAACCTACTGAAGAAGGCAATCCTTAAAGCATATCAAAAAACCACTAATTCTTACAGGAAAGATTTCAGGTATGCCACCTTACAGCCTGGCCAGAACTTTCAGCAGTTACAGGTAACACTCTTTCGTTTGTTCGACTTTTGGATAGAGAGTTCAGGAATTGATCACAGTTATGAATCTCTTAGAGACTTCATGGTTGCTGACCAGTTCCTGACAGCTCTTCCCCATCAGATACGAACATTCATCAGAGAACGTAACCTGATTAAAGCTGAGGAAGTTGCTGAGGCTGCTGACCTGTATGCTGAGGCTCACAATTCCTATAAAGACCTAAAGGGATCGAACCCTAAGGGCAAGGGTTCATCAGACCTTAAGAAATCAAAGCCTCTAGTGGAAAGTAAAATGACTTCTTTTATTCCTGTTTGTCATTTGTGTGGTGTTAAGGGACATAAACGTCCAGATTGTCCTTCTAAGAAGGTCCAAAAAGTTGGAAGATGTTTTAAAGACTGTAATGACCAAGCACCCTTCTGTTCAGGAACAGTTAATGGACTTAATGTATCTACCATTTTACGAGACACTGGATGCACATGTATAGTCATTTCTGATAAGCTGTTCCCTAACCTTAAAGAAACTCATTCCTCTGCTATACTTTCAGACTACTTGGGCCGTACGGACACTTTTCCTACCATCCGTTGTTACATTAGGTCTAAATGGTTCACAGGTTGGTCTGAAGCCGTACTAGCTCCCATCACTTCTTGCTCCGTACTAATAGGTAATGTAAAAGGTGCCATTCTTCCTTCTGAGGTTGACCTTTCATCACCAAAGGTGGACATAAGTGTTTCAGATCCTCTTCCTGTAGAGTCAGAGAAGCCCCTCGAAAGTTCAGATGAGACAATGTCTCGTGAGATTCATGTGGGATTAAAAACCAGTGATGCTACTCTCGAAAGCGAGGTAGTAGGATCACCGGTTCACTTGTTAGATGAAAGTGAAGATATCACCTCCGATACCATAAATGTCTTGACTAGGGCTCAGACCAAAGCCCAGGCTTCTCCTACTGTCCATCCTTTGATTTTCCCTGACTTTAAGCCTTTAGATATATCGAAGGACTCCTTTGTCAATTTACAACGTAATTGCCCTTCTCTTCAGAATTGCCATAATGCCGCTAAACAAAATCAAGTTATCCAAAGGAAAAACTTTTCATATAAATTTGAATATATAAAAGGTATCTTGTACAAGTCAGTATTCAAATTAAATTCAGATGAGATAGACTATTCCATCTTAGTTGTTCCAAGTCAATGCAGAGAGACTGTTCTTAAAATGGCTCATGACCTGCCAGTGGCCGGACATTTCTCGCATCGTAAAACCTTAAATAAAATTAGGGAAACCTATTTTTGGCCAAAAATGTCCTCAGATGTCACTACCTATTGTAGATCGTGTAAAGTTTGCCAACTGTCATCCTCCCGAGGTACCAGGCGAGTACCTATGGTCAAAATGCCTATCTTTACGGTACCGTTTGAAAGAGTAGCTATTGACATCGTTGGTCCTTTATCTCCACTTTCATCTGGGGGACATAGATATATATTAACATTAGTTGATTATGCTTCGAGTTTCCCTGAAGCCATACCCTTAAAGACCATAACCACTACAGAGGTGGCTGAAGCCCTTTTGTCCATCTTCTCCAGAGTGGGCATCCCTAGAGAAATTTTGTCTGACCGTGGGACACAATTCACATCTGACTTAATGCAACATCTATACCAACTTCTGGGAGTGAAGCCTCTCTTCACCACACCCTATCATCCCAGCTGTAATGGGAGGATTGAGCGCCAGCATTCGATTCTCAAGTCCATTTTAAGGAAACTTTGCTCCCTTAAACCTAAGGAGTGGCATCGTTACCTACCCTGTGCTTTGTTTGCCATGAGGGAAGTTCCCAGTGACTCTTTGGGGTTTTCACCTTTTGAACTTCTCTATGGTAGACAGGCCAGAGGCCCATTGTCCATCCTTCATGACTTATGGACTAATGAGGAGGTAAATGCTGAGGTTCAGTCTTCTTACCAGTTTCTCCTTGACCTTAGATCCAAACTTGAGGAGACCTCTGACATAGTTTCGAAAAACCTAAGCTTGTCAATGGACCAGTACAAAACCTATTTTGATTCCAAAAGTCAGAGGAGAAGTTTTAAAGTAGGGGATGAAGTTCTTGTACTTTTGCCTATCAAGTCAAATAAATTATTAGTAGCATGGAAAGGTCCATATAAAGTATTAAAAATTTGTGGGAAAGTTGACTACCTCATAGAAGTCAAGGGGAAACCTAAGCTTTATCATATCAACATCCTTAAGAAATATTACCGAAGAAATTCGGTTAACTGCCTTAATAACTTTGACTTAGTTTTTCCACACGAACTTGATAAGACAACTGAAGAATGTAAAGTGTGCGTAATTGACACCTCTAACTTAGACTATGATGAAGAACTACATGACTTGGTGACTCTTGACCACTCGGGCGCAACCAACATTAATATTAATGAATCTTTGGATGACCATAAGAGACATGAACTACTTCAATGTGTGAGTAACTTTTCAGACGTCTTTACTGATATTCCAGGTGTTACCTCCACGGTAGTCCATAAGATTGACTTAGTGACGGACAATCCTATCAAACGAAAATTATACCCAGTTCCAGTTCACCTTAGGGATGCATTTGACCGAGAGGTAGACAAATTATTAAAACTAAAGATCATTGAACCTTCAGTATCTTCATATTGTTCACCAGTAGTCATGGTTAAGAAGGAGGATAATTCATATAGACTTGCTATTGACTTCAGAGGCCTTAATGCTATAACTCGGTGGGATGCTGAGCCTATGCCCTTAATAGATAGCGATCTACACAAATTTTATGACGCTTCCTTCTTTTCAGAGATTGATATTGCGCAGGCATATCATCAAGTAATGTTAGATCCTTCTTCTAAGCAGTACACCGCTTTTCCTACACACCAAGGACTGATGCAATATAGAACTATGCCCTTCGGTTTGGTAACTGCCTGTGCTACCTACGTGAGACTGATGAGAAAGGTCTTGGGTAATATGCCAAATGTTTCAGTTTATTTTGATAACATTTACGTAATGACATCCACGTGGGGCGAACATATCCAAACATTAACATCAGTTTTGCGTAGGTTACGCTCACATGGCCTCACTGCCAAGCCGAAGAAATGCTTCCTTGGGTATAACAAGATTAGATATCTTGGACTGATACTTTCTAATAACTCTCTGCAGCCTCTCCCCAGTAAGATCAAAGCTTTATTAGAATTTAAATTCCCCAAAACCAAGAAGCTCATGCGTAGCTTTCTTGGTTCTGTAAATTTTTATGCACGGTTTATCCCGAACCTTACTGATCTTACAGGCATCTTATCCGACTTCCTTAAAAAGTCTGTGAAGGAACCTCTTGAACTTTCCGACGTAGCTCGGGAAAAGTTTAATGAGATTAAAAGTATCTTTTCGAAAGACCCTATACTTAAGATTCCAGATATTAATAAAACATTTTGTTTAAGAACTGATGCCTCCAATACTGGCTTAGGTGCGGTGTTACTACAATACCATGATGGTACTCCCTTCCCTGTATGCTTCCTAAGCCGGAAACTCCTTCCCGCAGAAACGAGATACTCCACAATAGAAAAGGAATGTTTAGCCCTTGTGTGGGGTATCTCCAAACTTAAATTTTATTTGCTGGGAAAAGAATTCATTTTAGAAACGGACCACAAACCTTTGATATACCTAGAAACTTTTAAGGGAACCAACAGTCGCCTCTTGAGGTGGACATTGGCACTCCAGGCTTTTAAGTTCCATATTGTGTATATCAATGGTTCATCCAATTATTTCTCTGACTGGTTAAGTCGTGACAGTCAGTAGAAGATTTGTTGCCTTACGCGACTTCCACATGTTAGAACTTTTTCCTCGCCTATTCTTCTTATACTCCTTGACTATAAGTCTTGGTATGGGGGAGTGTGAGGGAAAAGTTCAATAGATAGGAGTAGCGAGGGAGTATATAGTAACAATAGTTTCATTGCCGGCTACTTGTTAAGGTAGGGTAAGTCAAGCTCCCGCTATTCCCGTCTTTTTTCCCCAACCCCGAAAGTGATAGTTTGAGTGCCGGCTGCTTGTTAAGGTAGAGTCAGTCTAGCTCCCGCTATCCCTTCCCCTCCTCCCTTCCCCTCCTTCTTCCCCCCCCCCCCCCCTGAAAGGTGACGTGTGTGGCTCTGGTCCAAACAGTAATCACTAGACTCACAGCTCCCAGCACTACTGTAAGTACATGCCTGCCTTGTATTCTAGTGGATTTATTGGTTGAAAGCTTCACTTTTGACCAATAATAAACTTAGTCCTTTCAGTCTTGCTCTAGGTTGACTGTTGTAATAATCACCACATCTTTTAGGTATTGTACTTATCATGGAGAGTGATTTCTTAAGCAGTGGGTAACCTGTCTATCTTTTCAGCTTGGATGACAGAGAGGGTCACCTGTCAATCAACGAGAAGAACTGATGGAGATGGACTAACGTCCTGAGACTTCCCCTTTTTGGATTTAATTACCTGTGCACCTGTATGAAATTGCAGGACGTAACCCCTCATCATTGCAGCGGTAAAGAACCTGCTTTCCTGTCATCGGGATATAATACTCAAGGCTATACTGTGAAGAACTAGCCAGTGGGTTGTAACCAACACCTGCGACCCCCCCCCCATCATCAGCAACGGCTACGATTTCAACAACACAGTGTCACCAACACCAGACACCCCTATATATATTAGCGTTGAATTCAGTTATCATTTATATTTTTCATTTTTCATTTTCTTTAATGTAGGATTAATATTTCATATTTAAGTGTTTTACATTTTATATTTTCTATATAATAAAGTGTTTATGTTTGTCTGTTATTATTTCTTTTTCTCTTCATTAATTTTCCTGATGAGGAGCCCACCTTGGTAATACTGTCTGAAGTTGTTACAGGGCTGAGTAAGCCTTCACATAGACGATGTCTTTATTCTTGCTAGAGAAGCGACACAGCTAGCATTGAATGTGACGGACTACCGGATGCGAGGAGCCAGAGCTCTTAAGAGTTTCCAATGCATTTTTGGAGTTTGAGACTGCAACAGAAATAGGAAGAAAAACAACTTGGATTATGCCTGCAAGAAGTGGCTATAATTCTGCCGTGAAAATGCTTGCTAAATCCGGTGAGCATCCATATATCACACTATTCGGGAAAGCACCTACATATCCTGCCCCATCATAAGATTTTGAACTATCGGTGTACACAATGGTAGTATGAGTGCAACTGAAAATGATCATCGAAGAGGAAGAGCATGTCCATCGCAGTGATACCGAAATTTAGAAATGGAAGCGACGGGCAAACTGAATTATCTCTATATCCCAAGGTGGCATAGAAAAAGATAAGCAGGGTGAATAGAAACGGGAGTAGATAAAGAGAAGCTGAAGAACGAGACATTTCAAATTAAGAGAAGTAACTAGAGTTGGATGAAGATAAGGGAATTGTAGAGAAGGATGGCGAATAAAAGTATTAGTTTTACTAACGCCTGTAATTATTCAATAGGTCTCAAGGTCATGATTCAAATCATGAAAGTCAACTAGTCGCCTCTGTATTAGATTAAAAAAAAAAAAAGCCTATTGTGCAGGCGAAAAACCACGTTCAAAAATGTACCCATTAAAATTATCGATGCCAAAAAACTTTCCCTTTGACAAATTGCACTTAACAGCTGTGCCGAAGCTACAGTCTCTAGAAATATATCTTGAATTGTGTGAATTAGTTTTTAGAAGCTGGTCTGCA
Source organism: Cherax quadricarinatus (assembly GCF_038502225.1). NCBI lineage: Eukaryota > Metazoa > Arthropoda > Malacostraca > Decapoda > Parastacidae > Cherax > Cherax quadricarinatus. The sequence continues at coordinate 21,110 of NW_027199035.1, forward strand.
AGGATTTTGTCCCCAAGCAAAGAAACTTTGCATTCAAGATATATTCAATGTTCAGTAGTACTTGTATACGTTAAAGTACATGGTTCTGTAATGAAACAAGTGTAGTCAAAAACTAAGCTGAATAAGTAATGAAACAGTGGACGCTTGTCTTCTACTCACTACCACCAACATTGATATATATACATCAACACTAGTACCTGCAACACCTTGCCCCAAGACCTCCCTTTAACAGGTAAACTAAAATTAGCATTTGTTCTAGAGAATTTCACGCTCAAAACTGGGTTTTGAGTTTTGAACAGCGCTTTAAATTGAGAGATAACTAAGTGTTCCTGGCAAAAAATAAAACTTAAAACGTGAGAACATCCAGGGTAAAATTAATTAGACATATGAACTACCTTGAATAAAATCCACAAAACAAATAGATATTACTGCACCATATTAAATGAACTAGCATTAGTCTCAAAGTAATTCATGTTGGAGGAAAGCCAAACATTTACGTCCTGTGAAACACTAACTTGTTGCATGTTTGTGAGGCCCATGAGACCTGCTGCTTCCCAAAGTGAAATAGAAATACATACTAACAGGCTCTTTCGCCTTAACATCCACCATTTCAATTTTCTGGACGCCGATGTGGCCTAGGCACAAGCAAAATTCCACGGTCTTATGTCGGGCATGGAAAACCGCAGAATTTGTATATTTACCTTGCCCCCATCCATTACCCAGCAATTTTTTTTTATGAAATTCTCTATTATAAGGCTGCCCGTAAGGCTTAAAGGCTGCTTTGTTACTACTCTCATACATCTACCGAGGGGTTTTAATATCAAGGCTTTCAAGCTTCATAATATATGACTCTTTGCATATCATTACCAACATACAGGTTAGTGTTGCTAATTTTGCAATGTAAAATACTGTAAAACATGTTTCCCACGCGCCTTTGATACTGTGTACTTTTAATTCGGTGTGTATTATAGCCACAATATGCTGAGAAATCACGCTTTCAACATTCAAAATCTCAATAAAAATAGTCATCTGCGGTGAAAAAAAATTCTCTGGATATTTTCACCAGCTCTTATTACCACCCACAACTGCTTATGATAGAGCAAAATACCATACAATTCTGTGGGGAATTATGGTAACTTCCCAACACAAGACTAACATTCAGTTCTAAGATTCCCATCAATATTTCACTGGCTCGATGCGTTTCACTAAGTTTTCTGTTAATGGATTTAATTTTATTAGTTACTTATCTCAACTTTACCTGCCTTGGGTTTTGTCCACCTTAATTACACCCTGCTGGCTACCATAGCATCCTACCAAACTGATGAAGATTCGCGAGCACCTGTTCACTACCATCAGCTAAGCATATGATAAGAGTACATCTGGCAAGCCTCCCGCAACAACTTACCAGAAGTCACGCTAACAAAACAATTAAATGATCAACTAAAACACACAAAAATAAAAAGTTTCCATAAATTATGCTTACATATAAAGTAGAAAAATGGACGTACCTGACATTCTGTGTGTAGCCTGTAAAACGATGAGCTGCTGATCCATGCTTACCTGTAACGTAAATTAAAAAAAAATCAGTTGTGTTAGTTTCGCTCCACCAATTAATGACCTGATTTTTCGTAGAATTTAACATTTTTTTTTTTTGCAAATATGTAACTTTACCGGACGTATATACGGGCTGCCTCTTACACTTATTATACTCGCCTTACTGAAGCAGTCTCGTGGCTATGTGTTGCTGGAGACAGTGATCAACCACCACCTCACCTGCAAAAGTTATTCCTTCATCATTTTCGACAATAAGATTTATGTCCAGTTTATATTTTCTTTATAAATAAAATTTTAAATGTAATGAATCAATAAAATCAGAAAATAAAATTATTAAACAATTGTCAAGTGGATTTCAAAATTTGTAAAAAATACTTTAAAAATGCTTAAAATTTTCAAAATTTTTTAAGTAAATATATCTTACAACCAGTGTGAAACATAATATACACGATTAACCTAATTATTCTAATGCCATTCACTGGAGTGGCAAACAAAAAATGCATATAATTTACCTATAGAAGCACTCAGGATACAATATAACTGTGGAAAATACTGCATATATTTTCCAGAAATTCAGTATTTATATGTAAATAGATGGCCATACTGTATTTAATAATATTTATGTCATAGAAAACGGAAAGCCTGCGTCTGCGCAGACGAGACTCGCCATCTTGGGTTTTGAATTTGTATTAGAAACGTTGTAATGGGAAGAATTTTTCGTGCTCTAGAGGTTAAAATTGGATTGACAGCTCTCAAATAGGAGGCGAAATTGTTGGATGTGCATTCCTGCATAACTTGAGATATCAGACGACTGGACAAGACAGCTCCAGGAACCTCAGATAAGCTCTCTTAAGTTTGTGTATAATTCTGGCCGGCATTATTTTCATAAATTTAGTTAGTGAGGTTTTTCTGAGTATGATACAACTTAATATCCAGTCAAATTGGTGAGTGATATTAAGATATATTTTCCTTCTGTTATGTATATGTATATATATAATCATTTTTTAATTTAATATACAGTCCACAAATTTATATATTTACCAGAATATCTGGTGATGTATAATTCATTTAATTAATAGGTCCAGAGCATTGTGGAAAATTTTTTGATTTTCCGAAACTATAGTGCCTAATATATAGGCCTCATTTCATAATAAGAAGTGTCGTAACTGTTCCTGGTGGAGAGTGAGGGAACGTGATTTACGGGACCACGGTAATAGAGTGGTAAAATGTGTGATAAGGGTAGGACCGGGTGACTGACGCATCACTATGGACTGTGTCCTGGGGAAAATTACCCTTGGTTTAATCATCACTCATCGGTCTCAGATCTTAATGGAGTGGTCTCTAATGTGTATAATAATTATGAGACGTTAAATCGTCTTGTGAATGTTAATGTAATCAGTGATAATAACATTGAGTTAAGAGAATGCGGGATGTGAAATAAGTCGCCTTGCTCCGAGTGAACACGTTAGACCTTGTTGTTCCCGAGGCGAGGAAAGTGAAGCTCATTGATCCACGATTTCTAAACCGGGACAAACCGACGGATACCTCGTCCTGTCGGAATGAGAACCGTGTCGGTGTAGCAGGACATCGAAAATGAGATGGTGAATGGAAGAAATAAGGAGTATCCATCACCCACAGTTAAGTAACCCTTCTAGTTATAACAAACTTATGCTGGCCAGTTGTGTTATGTTGTAATTAGATAGGTTATGAGTGATCCAGCTACATCAAGTGACCACCAGAGAACATCTGGTAAGTGGTGGGATTATGTACAAATGTTTTCCTTGATGGATGTATCCAGGTGTATCCTACCCCCCCCCCCTTCATTCAGCTAAACTAATATAATCTATACAGTCCACAATTAATTAGTAGCACCGTACTTGTGGGTGCTATCCAATCCATACTGGTCTCGGATAGATATGGATAAGATTGTGAGGTCGAGGGGACCACTTGCCGCGACCAGGGGTGGTTAAGTTTTCTCACATGTCTACATGGGGTGACTACGGTAAACAATATGATTGTCTCCCAATGAGATTACTGGTATGTATATAATGTTGAGGTACATACAGGTAAGCACCCTAGAAAATTTTCCATATCTGCCCGTTGGTCCTTCGTGAACCGGATGCAATCAGTGAAAAAATTAATTGAATTAATTACTTAATAATTAAGTGACTGATTGAAGGAAGTGGGTGTAGGGTGCACAAGTTTAATCGATCGTGTGATGGATGATAATTAGCCCAATAAATTGCTAGCACATGGGTGGCTAGGATTTATACAAGAGTAAAGTGCAAGAATTACTCTTATAAGGCGCCTACTTAAGTTGTATAATCAGTGATTAATAATTCTCTAACCATGACTGGATCTAATGGAGTTAATGTGGCTGACAAGTCCGTGAATTTTAGAGTAATGAAAGCATCATTACAGGCTATTAAAAGCCATGTGACGAAGGCATTTGATTTAGTGAATCAAAGAACCGTGAACCTTAATGAATTAAAGTTATATTTAGATGGTTTAGAGAGTAGATTTGATTGGTACAAATTGTGGTTTAAAGACTGTGAAAGGGATGTGCTGTAGAATTGTGCAGGTGGAATGGAAATGAATGTTTTAATTAATCAACATTACGAATTGGAAGAAAAACTGCCTGGTAAAAGTAAGGCTTTGAATAAATTAAAGGGTGTAAGCCAGGCAGTTGATCAACCTATTAATGCAAAGGGTGGGTTTGCCAAAACCTCCATAGTACGGTCTGGAGGAAATCAGACTAGGTCGGCAGGAATTAATTGTTCAATTGCAGGCCAGTCAGCCAAACAGTTCTAAGGATATAACACATAATGACTCTGAAGTATCTGTCAAGACTCAAAAGGGAAAAATAATCCCAGTGGTAATAATCATAGTTAAGAGTTAAATAGGCACATATCAAGTCAGGAATCAGTAATAGTGGTTCCTCACATCAAGGTAAGAGGAATAAGTACCTCAGTAAGTGTAACCCAGTTAATAAGAGGTCAGGCAAGGAAAAGAGAGACTGCCTCTTCTGCCAGGGTACTCATTTCACTAAAATTTGTAATGCCTGTAATTCATGGGATATTAAAGTGGAAAGAATGAAAGAACTTGACAGATTTATCAGATGTCTAGACAATCATAATGTAAAGGATTGTCATACCAAATTGAACAGTTGCTATCAATGCAACAAGGGAAAGCACCATACAGTTATGTGCAGGGTTGTATGTGATTCTTATAATAATGGTGACAATAATGATAATGTTAATAACCCTGACACTACAGTGACTGATGTAAAGGTTGCAGCTAATGGCAATAATGATGGCCTAGCTGAGGTAGCCTTGCCGGTGTTGGATGTAAAAATTCAGGATAAAGGGCATAAATCCAAAACCATACGGCGTCACTCTCCTCAACACTGGTACGGGCCATGTAATATATGGCAGACTACCGCCTAGTAATAATGACTAGAGGAAGTAGTGAATACGGTCACGGTGTCTTACTCATGAAAGGTCAACCCAGTACAAGTATTCTTCTATCGAGAATGATGTTGAACCAGTCTAATTTGTGGGAGCTGGACAGCATAGGGATTAATATAAATGAGGAAAGTCCAAATGATTCCTTTACTCAGGAACAATACCTGAAGGATGTTAAATGTGAATCTGGACATCACTGGGTGCGACTTCCGTGGAAGCTTGACCGTCCAGAATTACCTACTAATTATAGGATGGCGTATGGACAGTTAAAGGGCCCAGCTCTGCGAACTGAGCAAGACACCAAAATTGTTGACTGCTTATAATGATATCATTAATAAACAGTTAAATAATAAATTGTTCTTACTTCAGGCGACGATAAATGCACACCTTAAGTGCACAGGTGGTCCACTGAGCGAAGTAATTGGGTAAATAATCTTATGTGGACAATTTCCGGGTGTGACGTCAACTGAAGAGGAACTAATGAGGATATGTGAAGGGGTTAACGAAATAATGCAGTAAGGTGCTGGGACTGACTTGGGATACTGAGAGAGACTTGTTATTGTTAAAGTCTCAAAATTCCAGTATGCCCAATAAATTAATCCAGGGAGCATAGGCTTATGCCCCTGAGAGAATGGGACACTAATTAGTCCATTTTGAGGGATCAATAAATATAGATGGCCATGGAGTTGGTGCCTATATGCAGTAATGTGCTGGGGCTGACTTGGGATACTGAGAGAGACTTGTTATTGTTAAAGTCTCATAATTCCAGTATGCCCAATAAATTAATCCAGGGAGCATGGGCTTATGCCCCTGAGAGAATGGAACACTAATTAGTCCATTTTGAGGGATCAATAAATATAGATAGCCATGGAGTTGGTGCCTATATGCAGTAATGTGCTGGGGCTGACTTGGGATACTGAGAGACTTGTTATTGTAAAGTCTCATAATTCCAGTATGCCCAACAAATTAGCCCCGAGAGCATAGACTTAGTGTCATACCTTACAATAAGAGGGAAATTGTTAATACCAGAAGCATGGAGGCTTGAGTGTGCTTGGGATGGAGCCCTACCTGAGGAGTTAACAGGTGGAAAGAATTAATGGGCGATTATGTAAATATCAATGTTGGAGTTCCCAAGCCAGGTGGCCAGTGAAGATGGGAAAAATTGTACTCCACATTATGTAAGTCATCTAGCAACGACCTCCGCCCAGCCGCAGTGTGGAAAATATTTTAATTTTCTGAAACTATAGTGCCTAATAGGTGTTTAATGTGTCTATATGGGTCAAAAATGCATTTGAAAATAGAGTAGAACCAAGAGTTCCCTTTGCACATGTGCGGATGTGCGGGGGGGAGAGGCGCGGATTGTTTTGAAGGTGGTGAGGAAGCTGGGAAAGCATGGAACCACGAAATTGGCATTCACGGCGGCCTAAGGATTAATATAGGCCTCATTTCATAATAAGAAGTGTCGTAACTGTTCCTGGTGGAGAGTGAGGGAACGTGATTTACGGGACCACGGTAATAGAGTGGTAAAATGTGTGATAAGGGTAGGACCGGGTGACTGACGCGTCACTATGGACTGTGTCCTGGGGAAAATTACCCTTGGTTTAATCATCACTCATCGGTCTCAGATCTTAATGGAGTGGTCTCTAATGTGTATAATAATTATGAGACGTTAAATCGTCTTGTGAATGTTAATGTAATCAGTGATAATAACATTGAGTTAAGAGAATGCGGGATGTGAAATAAGTCGCCTTGCTCCGAGTGAACACTTTAGACCTTGTTGTTCCCGAGGTGAGGAAAGTGAAGCTCATTGATCCACGATTTCTAAACCGGGACAAACCGACGGATACCTCGTCCTGCTGGAATGAGAACCGTGTCGGTGTAACAGGACATCGAAAATGAGATGGTGAATGGAAGAAATAAGGAGTATTCATCACCCACAGTTAAGTAACCCTTCTAGTTATAACAAACTTATGCTGGCCAGTTGTGTTATGTTGTAATTAGATAGGTTATGAGTGATCCAGCTACATCAAGTGACCACCAGAGAACATCTGGTAAGTGGTGGGATTATGTACAAATGTTTTCCTTGATGGATGTATCCAGGTGTATCCTACCCCCCCCTTCATTCAGCTAAACTAATATAATCTATACAGTCCACAATTAATTAGTAGCACCGTACTTGTGGGTGCTATCCAATCCATACTGGTCTCGGATAGATATGGATAAGATTGTGAGGTCGAGGGGACCACTTGCCACGACCAGGGGTGGTTAAGTTTTCTCACATGTCTACACGGGGTGACTACGGTAAACAATATGATTGTCTCACAATGAGATTACTGGTATGTATATAATGTTGAGGTACATACAGGTAAGCACCCTAGAAAATTTTCCATAGATTACGTCAGTTCCCCAATATAAGGGAATGATTTTCTATGTTATTTTTGGTGCCACTACAGAAAACGGCATACTATACATGGGAAACAATAAGAAATTGCTTACAATGCAAAAAAAAAAAAAAAGCCAAATTAGCCTGATTTTCTTTTTCTTTTTTTTTTAAATTTCTTGAGGTAACTAGCTAGTCGGTGCGTTTACCCGAATATCTCGAAAGTAAGATTTCGGCTTATTCCTTAACAATGCACCATTATTAATAATTGGATTGAAATTATTTTCACAGACAATATAAAAAACAAAGTGTGTTTGAATTTCTAATGGACACATTTTTGGAATATCTTAAATACTTTTTATTTTGTGGGGGGGAGGGTAAAAGGCATATGGAAAATTTTATAGGGGTGATTACTTGTACATACCTCAACATTACATGCATACGAGTAATCTCCTTGGGAGACAACAACGATATTGTTTACCGTAGTCACCCGTGTAGACATGTGAGAAAACTTAACCACCTCTGGTCACTGCAGGTGGCCCCTCGACCCTCACAATCTTATCCATATCTATCCGAGACCAGTATAAATTGGGTAGCACCCTCAAGTACGGCGCTACTAATTAATTGTGGACTGTATAAATTATATTAGTTTAACTGAATGAATGGAGGGGGGGGGGTAGGTTACACATGGATATATCCATCAAGGGAAAAACACTTGTACATAATCCCACCACTTACCAGATATTCTCTGGTGGTCACTTGATGTGGCTGGATCACTCATAACCTATCCAATTAAAACATACCACTTCTGCTATAACTAGAAAGGTTACTTAACTGTGGGTGATTGATGCTCCTTATTTCCTCCATTCACCATCTCATTTCGATGTCCTGCTACACCGACACGGTTCTTATTCCAGCAGGACGAGGAATCCGTTGGTTTGTCCCGGTTTAGAAGTTGTGATTCCATAAAACTTCGCTATCCTCGTGACGAGAACCACGCGTTCACTCGGAGCAGAGCGATTTATTTCACTTCCCCCATTCTCTTAACTTTATGTTATTATCACTGATTATATTACCATTCACAAGACGATTTAACGTCTCATAATTATTATACACATTAGAGGTCACTCCATTAAGATCTGAGACCGATGAGTGAGGATTAACTCACGGGTAATTTCCCCTGGACACATTCCATGGCGGCGCACCCATCACCTCAGGTCCTACTATAATCTACTCATTTTACCACTTTATTACGGTGGTCACGTAAATCACGTTCCCTCACTCTTCACCAGGAACAGTTACGACACTTCCTGTTAGGAAGTGAGGCCTATATTAATCCTTAGGCCGCCAATTTCCTGATCCCATGTTTCACAGCTTCCTCACTACATTCAAAACACTGCGCCTCCTAGTGCCCCAGCTCAACCTATACCCCCGCACATCTGCGCAGGCGCAGTGGGAACGCAGTTGGCTCCATTCAAAATACAAATACATTTTGACCCAAATCAACACATTAAACACTTATTAGGCACTATAGCTTTGGAAATTAAATAATTTCCACACTGCGGCCGGGCGGAAGTCGTTGTTAAACGACTTAAATTGCCCTCTCTGGATTGCGCTGCTGTTTTCCTAGTGGGTCTTACTACAATTACTCGGTCAGTGTCTTCAATATCACTCATGTCACTTTCCCTTAGATTTCCATCTGCACTGGATTGAACACCATTTAATTCTAAGGGAATTAATTTATTAATGGTACGCAAACTTTCCTGACCATGACACAACACCTTGACGTTTCTGACAACACCTTGTGCTTCTGGGTATAATGTAACTACCTTGCCCAGAGGCCACAATGTTCGATGTTGTTCAGTATCAATTAACACAATGTCACCTGGTTGAATGTTCTGTCGGTTTACCGCCTCTGGCGCACCATAAAAGTGTTCACGTTGTGTAAGATGTTCTTTACGCCACACATCGGACCAATGAGTAATTACCTTATTTAACATCTTGAACTTATCAGTCAACACGGTAACGTTATTGTAATCCTCATCACTTCCCTCGGGATTATCTCTATAGATAGGTGCAGCTTCTAACCTTCGTCCACATATTAGGTGAGAGGGAGTCAGGATCTCTGCGTCAGGAGTGTTGCTCATGTATGACAGAGGGCGATTGTTTACCAGATTCTCTGCCTCCACCAACACTGCACGGAATTTCTCCAAATTAATTCTCTTCGTGTGTAGCACCTTACGAAGACATCTTTTCACTGTACCTATCATTCTTTCGTACAGTCCTCCATGCGAAGGGGCTCTGGGAGTAATAAATTTCCAGACACACCCTCGCTGGGTCAACAAAGACTGTACATCATCACTCTTATTTAACTCCATCAAGTGTTGAGCACCCGCTACAAAATTGGTGGCATTATCTGAGATCATCAATCTTGGACAGGATCTCCTAGCTGCAAATATCCGGAACAGCTGTATGAACTGTTCTGCAGACAAGTCCTGAGCCACTTCTAGATGAACAGCCCTAGTAGCTGTACAAGTAAATAGACATACATACACCTTCATGGGAACACCATCTGAAGTACCTGTTAAAATGACTGGCCCACTATAGTCCACTCCAGTCACATCAAATGGTTTTACCAACTGCATGCATTCCTTGGGCAATGGTGGAGGACCTGGGTACATGTAGGTTCTGGCATCCACCCGGTGACATATTACACACGACTTGATAACCCTTTTTACACTTTGCCGTCCTTGTGGAATCCAGAAGGTTTCCCGAATACAGTTTAAGGTATCCTGCACCCCACCGTGCATCACGTTATTATGGGCATTAAAGACAATCAAGGTTGTCAGGTGATGAGTTTTGGGCAGCAAGATAGGGTGCTTAGCATATTCCCCCAATTCAGCATTGTGTAACCTGCCTCTGCACCTAATTACATCATCCTCTAAATACAGCTCCAGCTTTTCTATTATTGAGCCTTTCACAATTTTTCCGTCCATCATTAATTTAATCTCATCCCTGTAGGTTTCTTCTTGTACCCTCTGTAGCCAGTATTTCAGGGGATGGGGAAAATTATATGAGATATTCATCTTACTTATAAATTTAAACACTAACCTTGTCACGCTAATCAGCTTGGGTAAGGAAGAATACCTATTCATGTCAATGGCTAAGGAGGGACTACTGACTGGAGCGGTGCTCACCGTAATTTCGACAGGAGCAATATGTGCCTTTTGCACCGGCCAGTTAATTTTGTCCACCAGCCAACTTGGCCCTTTAAACCACGATAAAGCTCTCACAAATTTTTCATAAGTCAAGCCTCGAGTCAAGAAGTCAGCCGGATTCTCGTCACCAGGAATGTGATTAAAGGTTAACATATGCTGACCCAAACTGTTATATTTCTCCTGCATTTGATTGATTTCAGCAACTCTGTTCTGTACATACACAATCTTACTGTTACCATTACGAATCCATTGTAAGGATACCTCATTATCAGACCAAATTACGGTGTCGCTGATATTTATCTCTCGCAATTTATTTCTTATATAATTGGCTAATTTGACACCTACATAAATGGCCGTTAATTCCAACTAAGGTAAGGTACGTGATTTGATTGGAGCCACCCTAGCCTTAGACATAACAAGAGAAATGGCACTATTACATTGAAGGTAAGCGACTGCTCCATATGCTAATTTCGAAGCATCGCAAAAAATGTGGAGTACATTTTCTCCATCTTGACTGGCCACATTACGTGGGAACTCCAACATTGGTAATTTTACATATTCACCTATTAGTTCTTCCCACCTTTCAACAAATTCCTCAGGTAGGGTTTCATCCCAAGCACTCTTAAACTTCCATGCTTCTTGTATCAACAATTTTCCTCTTATGGTAAGTGGTGACACTAAGCCTAGTGGATCGAAGCATTTTGAAACTTCCGCAAGTAAGACTCTCTTGGTTAATTTATTGGGCATGCTGTAGTTATTAGACTTTAACGATAACAAGTCTCTCTCTGTGTCCCAAGTCAGTCCCAGCACATTACTATATTTAGACACTTCAACTCCAGGGTTGTCTTTATTTATTTGAGCCCTTAAACTGGACGAATTACTGTTCCATTCCCTCAGGGGCATATTTGCACCTTGCATTATTTCATTAGCCCTTTCATATATGCTCATTAGTTCCTCTTCAGTAGACGTCACCCCCAGGAAATTGTCCACATAAAATTGTTTACCCATTACTCCACTCAGTGGACCACCCGTACGCTTAAGGTGTGCATTTATCGTTGCCTGGAGTAGGAACGGACTGGAGGTAGCACCAAACAATACACTCCTGAAGCGAAAAGTCTTCAGGGGACTAAGTGGGTCACTAGGATTCTCGGGCCATAAGAACCTTGTGCAATCCCGGTCAGCCTCCTGCAGACCCACTCTCAGGAAAGCTTTACTTATGTCCGCCGTAAAGGCATAATTCTTAACCCTGAAGTTTAATAATATGTCTCCCAGTTTTTCCGTCAACGACGGACCTGTCATCAAACAGTCATTCAAACTAGGTACATTTTTGTTACTCCTGGCACTACAATTAAACACAATCCTCAGAGGAGTGGTCTTAGAATCCTTCTTCACTCCGTGATGTGGCAAATAGTGACCATAAATCTGGGCTTGCTCGGGAGGTACCTCCTCTATGAATTTATTATTTAACTGCTCATTAATTATATCATCGTAAGCAGTCAACAGTTCTGGTGTCTTGCTCAGTTCGTGGAGCTGAGCCTTTAATTGTCCATACGCCATCCGGTAATTAGTTGGTAGGTCTGGATGGTTCAGCTTCCACGGAAGTCTCACCCAGTATTGTCCAGATTCAAATTTAACATCCTTCTGGTATTGTTCTTGAGTAAAGGAATCATCTGGACTTTCTTCATTTACATTGATCCCTATGCTGTCCAATTCCCATAATTTATACACAGGTTCAACTTCATCCTCTATTGAAGTATATTTATACTGGGGTGATATTTCATGAGTAAGACACACCGTAACTGTATTTATGGCTTCCTCCAGTCATTCATTATCAGTACGAGGAAGCCTGCCATACATCACGTGACCTCCTGCGGTCCTTAGAAGGGTGACTCCGCATTTCTTTGTCATACCCTTTACAAAGGTGGCATAATGGTCACTACCTATCAAAATATCTATTGGCCCCACAGAATCATTATTTACACCAGAAGGTGCCAAATTTACCTTACTTGAAAGCCTTTCAGTAGCATTACCAAGCCCTATTGTAGATATTTTCTCTGGGAGCCTATCCACAATTACGGCATTAATACGTTTTCTCTCATTGCCCAGCCTGACAGTTACATAAACAGTGTCGTATGACTGGGCCTTCTTATTCGAGAGAAAGCCAGATAACTTGAGTATAGCAGGATCTCCCATTTGTACCTTCATCCCATTAAGGCAATTACGTTTTATGAAGGTACGTTGTGATCCCTGATCCAGTAATGCTGTTACAGTTTTGGATTTACGCCGTTTATCATTAATCACCACATCCAACACAGGTAAAGCTACCTCAGCTAGGCCATCATTACCGACATTAGCTGCAATCTTTACGTTGGCTACTGTTGTGTCCGGGTTATTATCACTATCAGTACTATTGTTACCATCATTACGATTAGATCCGCCCTTACACATAGCTATGTGGTGTCTTCCCTTGTTACACTGATAACAATGGTGCAAGTTAGCACGGCAATCCCTTACATTATGATTTCCTAGACACCTGATACATCTAGCAAGCTCTTCCAATCTTTCCACTTTAACATCCCATGAATTATAGGCATTACAGTTCTTAGAGAAATGAGTACCGTTGCAGAAGATACAATCTCTCCTTTCTTTGCCTGACCTCTTATCAACTGGACTACCCTTATTGTGGTACTTCCTCCTCTTGCTTTGATGTGGAGAACCACTATTACTGGCCCCGTTCACTTGATATGTGCCTACGTAATCCCGTTTAGTAGGTGACTTATGATTATTGATATTGGAATAAAGTTTCCTTTTGTGGAACTTGACAGGTGCACTGGGGTCTGTAGACGTGGTATTCCTAGAGGTAATGGGTTGGCTGGTCTGCAGTTGGACAATTAGCTCCTGCAGGCCCACTCTTATTTCTTCCAACCCGAAGTAACCCTTGTGATATCTGTTAGATAGCCACTCTACTGTCTTGTGGTTCAATTTATTCTGAATCAAGGCACTCAACAACCACTCTGCTCCCTCCAGATCATATTTATTACTCAAGGTCTTAAGAGTGCTTTCTAGTTTGATCCTAAATTGCTGTAAGCTGTTGCAGTTGTGATCTGGAGTCTTCAAACTAGCCAAATTAGCTACTAGATCCAGCCTACTTTGCTCCAAGTTACCGTAAGTGACCTCCAACAAGTCAACTGCCTCACTATAGGAGTCATCTACATTTGGGAATGCTTGTATGAGAACATGCGCATCTCCCCTTACTTGTCCCTTTAAATAGCATAATTTGGTAACACTTGCAAGATCACTCCTATCATGTACGACTGCTTTAAAGATAGACCAAAACTCCTCCAAGTTTTCTCCCGGATTAAACACAGGCATGCATAATTCTGGGAGTTTTGGTAGGCACCTCTGATTTTCCTTACTAGGTTATCATCTGCACAATTCTCTAGCAGCTCTTTTTCATAGTCTTTAAACCACAATCTATATGACTCATGTCTATTTCCTAAGGCATCTAGGTGTAGCTTTAATTCATCAGGGTTTACCGTTTCTTGTTTCAGTAACTCCATACACCTCTTGTATGATTTAGTAACATGACCCTTCCGAGCTTGTAGTGACGCTTTCTTTGCTTTGGCATCCATGGACTTGCCAGTCGCACTAACTTCCTCAGACCCAGCCATGGTTAGGGAATTAATAATCACCCATTATACTACTTAAGTAGACGCCTTATAAGAGTAATTCTTGCACTTTACTCTTGTATAAATCCTAGCCACCCATGTGCTAGCAATTTATTGGGCTAATTATCATCCATCACACGATCGATTAAACTTGTGCACCCTACACCCACTTCCTTCAATCAGTCACTTAATTATTAAGTAATTAATTCAATTAATTTTTTCACTGATTGCATCCGGTTCATGAAGGACCAGCGCATAGATATGGAAAATTTCCTAGGGTGCTTGACTATATGTTTACCGTAGTCACCCCGTGTAGACATGTGAGAAAACTTAACCACCTCTGGTCGCGGCAGGTGGTCCCCTCGACCTCACTATCTTATCCATATCTATCCGAGACCAGTATAGATTGGATAGCACCCACAAGTACGGTGCTACCAATTATTTGTGGACTGTATAGATTATATTAGTTTAGCTGAATGAAGGGGGGGGGTAGGATACACATGGATACATCCATCAAGGAAAAACATTTGTACATAATCCCACTACTTACCAGATGTTCTCTGGTGGTCACTTGATGTAGCTGGATCAGTCGTAACCTATCTAATTATAACATACCACTACTGGCCAGTCTAAGGTTGCTATAACTAGAAGGGTTACTTAACTGTGGGTGATTGATATTCCTCATTTCTTGATTCACCATCTCATTTTCGATGTCCTGCTACACAGACACGATTCTCATTCCAGCAGGACGAGGTATCCGCTGGTTTGTCCTGCCTTTTAGACGTCGTGACTCAAGGAGTTTCCCTTTCCTCGTCTCGTTAACAACGAAGTCTAGCGTGTTCACTCGGAGCAAACGACTTATCTCACTTCACATATTCTCTTAACTTAGCGTTATTATCATTAATTACATTACAATTCACAAGACGATTTAACGTCTCATAACTATTATACAAACTAGAGGTCACTCCATTAAGATCTGAGACCGATGAGTGATGATTAATCCAAGGGTAATTTTCCCCAGGACACAGTCCATTGCGACGCGTCAGTCCCCGCTCCTTCTCTTATCACACTTTTACCACTCTATTACTGTGGTCCCGTAAATCCCGTTCCCTCACTCTCCACCAGGAACAGTTACGACACTTCTTATTATGA
>NW_027199036.1:0-36536 GCF_038502225.1 Cherax quadricarinatus
CACCAACATCAGTCTTCCTTCCCAGGATGACACTCCAGCAAACAATCTTCCCCAGGATGACACCATAGAACAGTCTTCCCGTCCAGGATGACACTCCAAGCAACAATCTTTCCCTAGGGAGACCTCAACTTAAAATTCTTTCCTCAGGATGATATTAAACAAAGTCTCTTCCCTAGGATGACACAACAAGCAGTACTTCCTTCCCCAGGATGACACCCACAACAGTCTTCCTCTAGGATGACACTCACAACAGTCTTCCTCAGGATGACATCCCCACAACTGCTATTCTCCCAGGATGACACTCCCACAAGCAGTCTTCCTCCAGGATGGACAATTTCCAACAAACAGTCTTCTTCCCCCAGGATGACACTCCCACAAGCATTCTTCCCCAGGATGACACCCACAAACAGTCTTCCCCCAGGATGACACTCCAAGCAACAGTGTTCCCCAGGATGACACCAACAAGCAGTCTTCCCAGGATGGACACCAAGCAACAGTCTTCCCCTCATAATGGACGATCCACAGCCTGCTCTTTCCCAGGATGACACTCCAACAACAGTGTTCCCCAGGATGACAACCAGCTAACAAATAGTCTTACCCAGGATGACACCCACAACAGTCTTCCCCAGGATGACAACAACAACAGTCTTCCCCAGGATGACACCAACAACAGTCTTCCCCAGGATGACACCAACAACAGTCTTTCTCAGGATGACACCCACTACAGTAGATCCACTTGTCTGGATGAACTCAGCTGATCTAGGAAGAGCTCTCCATGCCAGTGAACAGTGTTGGAACCTTGTCTACTCCACCCTTCAAAGCTATTGCTAGGTTGCTATGGTGATGCTCTCGCTGTTGCTTGACGGGGGAAAGACTAATGTTTATTGCTGTGTTGTGACCACGGCTCTCTTTCATATACCTAGTTGGATGAATCTTATTGTAGCCAACTGGCCCAGTGGCTAACGCGTCGTGGTATGGTTTGTTTGCTCTCTTTAATTTCTGTAATGACGTACGTTGCCATTCGTACGCTTTAGTTTTAAACGATCAAGTGATGTGGCAACTCGGAGATCACATTCTTTAATTCTCTTCTTGGCTCACTGTGGTGAAGTATAACTACCTCTGTAAGCTTCGATATCCTCCATTTTCGTGAATTATGACGCGGGATCAACTATGGAAGTAGAAGAGAGTTCCATGTCCATCTTCTGGTTCCTCTTTTATTTCTATCGCTTCCCTTTGCAACAGACTCTTCCTATCTGTTTTCTTTTCAACAGATCACATATTACCTAGTCTTCCCTGTTGCCGCTGAGTCAGTAAGAATGCGAGATCCTCTTCCTTCTTCATGATGGACAGGTCGCTCGCAAAGACCACGATACGCAGGTATATAAACCTGCTTCTGAATGCCAACTCTCTCTTTCTCTGCGCCTGGTTGTTCGTGTTCTTGATTTGTTTTCCAAAAGTTTCTAGTCCTTGTGAAGAGTGAGTCAGTGTTCGATATGCAAAACAACCACTCTGAAAGAATAGAGAAATTCCAAGCGCTTTCGTGACTACTCACATTATCAAGGAACTATGAAAGTAAAGCATGCAAGGAAGATATATAAGGGGTCTGGCCAACACCTCACTATCAGATCCCACAACGGTTAAACACCTGACGCGCGCCGACCCAACTGGATAGGTCCTTTGCACAACTCACCCACAAACTATTCTACCCAAGAAAGCAGTTTTGACAATAATATGAATATTTCCTTTGATTTATATAAATTAGATCCATTTATAATTAATAGAATTTGGGAAGAATTTAATAATACACTGGACAAATAATAATTTTTAAATTTTCTTGGGTAGAATAGTTTGTGGGTGAGTTGTGCAAAGGACCTATCCAAGTTGGGTCGGCGCGCGTCACGTGTTTATATATGTATATATATATGTGTATATGTATATATATGTATATATATATATGTATATATATGTATATATATATGTATATATATGTATATATATATGTATATATATATGTATATATATATATGTATATATGTATATATGTATATATATATATGTATGTATATGTATATATAGGGAAGTACCACCTCTATAGCTGGACTGGGGACCCTCATCCTCAGAAAAGACAATAAACGTACCTCAGGGAAAACTCAAGGTTCTCCCCGGAGCTGTTTGAATATTTTCTTCTCCTACCACCCCCTATATTTTATATTCTATAGGAAAATTTATTAATAGACAGAATACACTTACAGGCCTACTGCAGTGTTCCTCCTTTCTTATGTTCTTATGTTCTTATACAGAAAACACAAACATGAATACAATGGTACAATGTATTAAAGATCATGAATTTCCTCCAGCTCCTCCGAAGCCGGACGCGAGCCAAGTATGCAGCAAGCATTTCCCCTCTGGATGGCCACGCTGAGGCGCTGGAACATGAAAGTGGCTGCCCTTGGGTCCCTGGTGGTGTCGATGAGTCTGGAACCCAATTCTTTAAGGAAACGTGTGGCATTTTTCCCCATGATCCCAAGGTCTCTGATCCCACTGGGACAAATTGATACTGTTGGCTTATGTCCCTGTACTTGCTGATCTTGTACTCCTCCCTGTGGTCAGCAGCTCCTCCCTGTCGCCCGACACTGTGATGGATATAGGTGTCAGCCAGTGTGGACACACAGGTATAGTCCCATGCTAAGAGCTTGCCATTCTTCCAAGGATAGATGGTGATCCCGTCGGGGCGGTTTGCTGGGTTGTGGGTATTGTTGGCTGCTAGTGATCGGGGCTCCCTCTCGGCTGGGCATCCAGCTGTAGCAAGGGTTCTCTTTATGATGTCGTTGACCTCATTGTGTCTTGCATGCCAGCCCTTGGTTTTGGAACAGTTAAGACCATGTAGACCGTATTGGTCTGCTTGCGCTTCGCCGCAAATACACGTATATTCTGTGTGAATTGGGGCAGCAAGGCGCAGAGCCACTGCAATACGGAGGGTCTTAGGGTCGAGTCGCGTTCCCATTGCCGATATGGGAACTGTTTGGAGGAAGTCCCCGGAGTGATGTGCGCTCACAGCCTGGAGACGGGCAGTCTCCCTATCTGATGTTGCAGCCCTGAGCATGTTGGCAAGCACCTTTTCAGCGATCGGGCCATCCCAGCTTGACTGTTTGTGAGCCAGTGCTGCACTAGGGTTTGGTGCTGGAGCAGCAAGAGTCTCCCATTCAGTGATGGCACTGGCATAGCTAGGGTCCTGTATTCCTGCTGAGTCACTGAGGTTATCAGGAAGAATTTGTCTTATCAACTCGTTTGATGCTATGGAAGAGGATAGGAAAGCTGGTAGAGCAATCTGGGAGGATCTGCGTACTCCCAGCCCCCCAAGCCTGACCGGAAGTGAGGCTTGCAACCACTGTCCATCTTCAAGGGAAAGATTCAATACACTCTCTAGCATGGTCTTAAGGAGAGAGTCATATTCCTTGAGTTTTGGACTGCTGAAGGCTGGGGAGCATCTCAGAAAGTAGGTAAGTTTTGGGATTGACAGGCACCTGGTGAGTAGGTAGAAGGCATCATGTGTGTCAATGTCTTTCATCCTGCTTTCCATCGTCCGGAGGTCTGAGACTTTTTTTTCTAGGATCAGATCGATGGCATTGGACCCAAGAGGAGCACCAAGGAGCTCTAGGAGAGATTCTGTTGTGCCAGCTAGGGTACCATCATCCAGGTATATATATATATATATATATATATATATATATATATATATATATATATATATATATATATATATATATATATATATATATATATATATATACATACATATATATATACATATATATATATATATATATATATATATATATATATATATATATATATATATATATATATATATATATACATACATATATATATATATATATATATATATATATATATATATATATATATATATATATATATATATATATATATATATATATATATATATATATATATATATATATATATATATATATACATACATACATACATACATATATTTGTAACAGTATAACTTTTTCTGATTAATTAGTTCTTCTTGATGACACTTCGGCTAGCATGAACGAAGGATGAAATAAACGGTCGAACTATAAACATAAATACTCACAGAACTGTACATTTTTCCAGACCATTAATATTTATATAGTGGTAATAATCCCAATGTATTGTAGCAGCATACTGCAGTGTTCACAGCAGCACTCAGCATTACTGTGTCTGTGACCACAGTGTATTGTAGCAGCATACTGCAGTGTTCACAGCAGCACTCAGCATTACTGTGTCTGTGACCACAGTGTATTGTAGCAGCATACTGCAGTGTTCACAGCAGCACTCAGCATTACTGTGTCTGTGACCACAGTGTATTGTAGCAGCATACTGCAGTGTTCACAGCAGCACTCAGCATTACTGTGTCTGACTGTGACCACAGTGTATTGTAGCAGCATACTGCAGTGTTCACAACAGCACTCAGCATTACTGTGTCTGACTGTGACCACAGTGTATTGTAGCAGCATACTGCAGTGTTCACAACAGCACTCAGCATTACTGTGTCTGACTGTGACCACAGTGTATTGTAGCAGCATAATGAAGTGTTCACAGCAACACTCAGCATTACTGTGTCTGACTGTGACCTGGATGTGCAGATAATGAAGTGTTCACAACAGCACTCAGCATTACTGTGTCTGACTGTGACCACAGTGTACTGTAGCAGCATACTGCAGTGTTCACAACAGCACTCAGCATTACTGTGTCTGACTGTGACCACAGTGTACTGTAGCAGCATACTGCAGTGTTCACAACAGCACTCAGCATTACTGTGTCTGACTGTGACCACAGTGTATTGTAGCAGCATACTGCAGTGTTCACAACAGCACTCAGCATTACTGTGTCTGTGACAACAGTGTATTGTAGCAGCATACTGCAGTGTTCACAACAACACTCAGCATTACTGTGTCTGACTGTGACCACAGTGTATTGTAGCAGCATACTGCAGTGTTCCCAGTGGTATAAACCTTGGTAATAAATACCGACAAGTTGGTTTAGAAAGACACGTAAGCAAACACTATCGCAGGCGTCTACACTATCCCCTGTGGGTTCTGTCCCAAGAAATATGTAGGCGAGACAGGCAGAGATCTTGCAGTCCGCCTGAATGAGCATCGAAATGCCTCTAACAGAGACGATGTAAGGTACGCATGTGTCCTCCACAGAGACTCCACGGGGCATTTGATGAACTGGAATGAGGCACAACTCGTTCTCACCGAACCAGACCTCAGACGCCGACGGTGCCTAGAAGCCTCACTAATCGCCGTCACCGACACTATAGAACGCAACACTGGAAACTACAAAATTTCAAAAACATTGGCATACATGATACTTAAGCAGCACCAACCCAACAACACAGGAGTCACATGATTTCATCGTCTACCCGTCCTCATCATAGGCAGAGGTTGTTTTGATAAGGACCTGCCTCGCATGGGCCAGTAGGCCTTCTACAGTGTTCCTCCATTCTTATGTTCTTATGACATTCCTCAGGTCACGTGCGTCACACCTCACTCTCCGCCTATATATATAATGTCTTTCTACCTCTGTATGTTAGAAGTGATCAAGGTCCCAGGACCGAAACGTTTTCTAATAAATATGTTATAGTGTTTGCTTACGTGTCTTTCTGAGAGAGAGAGAGAGAGAGAGAGAGAGAGAGAGAGAGAGAGAGAGAGAGAGAGAGAGATCCACTTCGAGGACAGCGTGAAACAAGCTTTTATGACACAAGACGGGCAGAAAGCAGCAACTTCACTCTGGCTGTACCCTTCTCCAGAACATCACTCCATCTGAGATCATATATACCCAGGATGACTCGAGTATGGAACACGAGATAACGTCAGTTGATCAAATGAAAATGCTGGCCCACAGATGGCTCCAACTTCATCCTGTTCCTTACTTGTATGTCTCATAACAATAAAAATGCTTTCAAATGAGCTGATGCAGGTAACAGCTCTTAGCTTGTTAATAAAGTTAGGAATCCTTAACCTGTAAATAGCTTGTCAATAAAACTAGGGATCCTTAACCTTTTTGTACAAGGCCAAAGTAGTGAAGGTACTATACTTGGCTCCACTTGGTGGATACAGAAGAGAGCATCTATACAACAAGACGGGCAGCAAGCAGTAACTACACTCTGGTTGTATCCTTCTCAGCAACATCACTTTATCTGAGATTATTCATTTCTAGAATGACTCAAGACTAAAACATGTTCATACAGCATAATAACATCGATGAAACAAAGCCAGTTAACCACATGAAATCGCTGGCCAGCAGACGGCTCGAAATTCAACCTATTCCATATTTTTAGGATTCGTAATAATAAAAAGGCTTTAAATTGAGTTGATGTGGGTAACAGCTCTTGGCTTGCCAATAGTGGTAGGAACCCTTAGCCTAACTTTGCAAAAAACTTGGGGAAATAAAGAGAGGGGCGAGAGAGAGATAGAGAGAGAGGTGGGAGAAAGACAGGTCTGTTCTTGCCGGTAAGGAGGAAAGCCGGGGCGTTGCTCAGGTCCTTTATGGTCAGAGGAAGAATGTGTAGCAGAGATAAAAGATGTGATAAAGACAGAACAAAGCCCAGCAAAAAAGAATGGTTACCACCAGAGGTACGGGGAAACAGCGAGTCGTAGTGTTTAGGTATAAAGTTAGCTTTTATCACAATTTGTATACAGTATTGTAGGGAGCGAAGTGCGTGCCAATATACAGGGAAACAATATATCGCTGAGCACTTGCCGGGGACAGCGGTATTGAACACAATATTTGATTTGTGGGAAGCAAGATGAAGACCCAGGTAGACCAGTTGCTAAGAGAAATTGCAAGAGTTGTGTTTGAGAATATTTTATCAGTGGTAGATGCAAACTGAAATAAACCAGTGGATAACCGTAGAGGAAAAGCACGTAGATGAATATTAACAAGCAAAAAACAGCATAGAGAAAAGTGGCAGATAAGGGAGACGAGGAATGAAAGAAGACAAAATGAAATATCAGAGAAAACATTTCAACGTAAATAAAAAACAAAAAAACATTGTAAAACACACGCCTACAGTGACTACAGTGAAAAATAACTGACTAGATATATATGATGTTTTCGTGGCTCCCTACACACGTCTTCAGGGGAAATATATATATGTCGTGAAGAATAGGTAAAACTGGTCAGTTATCAAGAACACATATAAAATTAAGTCCTTTCTAAAAGCTTCCCTTATATGTTTCAAGATATATTTTTTAATTTATATTAATTTAAAAATTAGTAATTTTATACCAAAAGAACCTTAGAAAATTTACCTAACCTTATTACAACAAGCTCAGTTTAATTGAGCCTAATCCAACTAAATATATTTTAAATAAGTTTACAACAATATAATAATAAAAAACACAATGAATTTTTTTTTCTTTAGGTTCAGAATGATTTTTGCGAAGCTATTGCATACACAAATTTTCGCTTGCCTTATTCGGCAAGAAAAGCGTTGCTATTTAAGCCAAAAATCACAAGTTTTACCTATTCGACACGACACGGTGCTCCGTGGTCTGCTGGCCAAAGCTCTTGCTTCACACGTGAGGGTCCGGGTTCGATTCCCGAAGAAGGGGTGGAAACATCGGACGTGTTTCCTTTCCCCGGTTGTCTATGCTCACCCATCAGTAAAATGGATACCTGGTTATTAGTGGACGGGTGTGAGTCGCATCCTGGGACAAAACTGACCTAATTTCCCCGAAATGATCTGCAAAACAAGCGGCTTTCTATATAGTAGTATGTCATTGGTGTCAGCTAGACCTGTATACCTTGTATATGCACTTATAGTAAATAAAGATATTGCGTTATTATTAATAGTAGGTTGATAGACAGCAGTCACCCAGGGAAGTACTACCGTCCTGCCAGGTGACTGTGAAACAGAAACCTGTAACTGTTTTACACGGTGGTAGGATTGCTGGTGTCTTTTTCTGTCTCATAAACACGCTGGATAACAGGTAAATCTTGCTACTTCTACTTACACTTAGGTCACATTACACAGCCATGCATATGCATACACTTACATACACACATCTAGGTTTTTCTATTTTTTCTTAATAGTTCTTGTTCTTTATTTTCTCTATTCTCCATGGGAAATTGAAAAGAATCTTTCCTCCGTAAGCCATGTGCGTCGTATGAGGCGACTGAAATGATGGGGTAATGGGCTAGTTTAGAAGTCACACTATAACACGTTTGTATAAAGGGATAGAGGGAAGGGAAGAGTGTAGATACTGCTTGGAGAACAGCATTCCTTCTGACTAAGTTGAAAGTGTTGGGAAAGTCCAATATGATCAAGGCTTTTTCATCGGACATGTTGCTGATATAAACTCGTGCTGCATGGGCCGTTGCTTCACAGCCTTGTTGAACGCCAAAACCGAGCTGAGTTGGTTTCAACACTGCAGCAGCCTCATGACTCACCCTTCTTACTGCAGCCTTGGCGACTAGGCGCCGAAGAATGTTGCCCACTGCAATGGGCCTGATTCCTCCATCCTTCTTCCGGAGGGCGCACAGTGAGGCACCAAAGAAAATATATATATATATATATATATATATATATATATATATATATATATATATATATATATATATATATATATATATATATATATATATATATATATATATATATATATATATATATATATATATATATATATATATATATATATATATATATATATGCAATAAGATCACAGTAAACAGGTGATTTCAGAATATGCAAAACAACCACTCTGAAAGAATAGAGAAATTCCAAGCGCTTTCGTGACTACTCACATTATCAAGGAACTATGAAAGTAAAGCATCCAAGGAAGCTATATAAGGGGTCTGGCCAGCACCTCACTATCAGATCCCACAACGGTTAAACACCTGACGCGCGCCGACCCAACTTGGATAGGTCCTTTGCACAACTCACCCACAAACTATTCTACCCAAGAAAATTTAAAAATTATTATTTGTCCAGTGTATTATTAAATTCTTCCCAAATTCTATTAATTATAAATGGATCTAATTTATATAAACCAAAGGAAATATTCATATTATTGTCAAAACTGCTTTTTATGAAACAAGATTCAATTATATTCCTGTCGACCATGGACTTGCTTGATACTACTTTCTCAACTTTTTGAAAATCAATTGGATGGTTAAAATCTCTTACATGAATAAATAGAGCATTGGAATCTTGTCCAGTTCTAATGCTATATTTATGTTGTTTTAATCTTAGTTCGAGATTTTTACCAGTTTGACCGTAATAAACTTTATCGCAAATTTTACAAGGAATCTTATAGACACATCCATCAGCATTTTGGGGGGAATTCTTTATCAAAAGTTTTTTTACTGTATCAAGATTTTTGAATACAACTTTAATATTAAAAGTCTTAAGAAGAGAAGGCATATCAACCAAGTTTTCATGGTAAGGGAGAACCAACATATTTTTAGTTGAATAAGGCTGGTTGTCCCTTTTTGGATTGTAAAAAGTGTTTCTAGCAACTTTAAAAGATTTATCAATTACATTTCTTGGGTATTTTCAAACTGTCTGTTTTCTCATCAATGTTTTTGAGAGCTTTACGAATTTGTAGTCCTGAGTTCATAGATGAGGAAATATCCAAAATTTATGAAATAGGTAATGATTTAAAATACCCAAGAAATGTAATTGATAAATCTTTTAAAGTTGCTAGAAATACTTTTTACAATCCAAAAAGGGACAACCAGCCTTATTCAACTAAAAATATGTTGGTTCTCCCTTACCATGAAAACTTGGTTGATATGCCTTCTCTTCTTAAGACTTTTAATATTAAAGTTGTATTCAAAAATCTTGATACAGTAAAAAAACTTTTGATAAAGAATTCCCCCCAAAATGCTGATGGATGTGTCTATAAGATTCCTTGTAAAATTTGCGATAAAGTTTATTACGGTCAAACTGGTAAAAATCTCGAACTAAGATTAAAACAACATAAATATAGCATTAGAACTGGACAAGATTCCAATGCTCTATTTATTCATGTAAGAGATTTTAACCATCCAATTGATTTTCAAAAAGTTGAGAAAGTAGTATCAAGCAAGTCCATGGTCGACAGGAATATAATTGAATCTTGTTTCATAAAAAGCAGTTTTGACAATAATATGAATATTTCCTTTGGTTTATATAAATTAGATCCATTTATAATTAATAGAATTTGGGAAGAATTTAATAATACACTGGACAAATAATAATTTTTAAATTTTCTTGGGTAGAATAGTTTGTGGGTGAGTTGTGCAAAGGACCTATCCAAGTTGGGTCGGCGCGCGTCAGGTGTTTAACCGTTGTGGGATCTGATAGTGAGGTGCTGGCCAGACCCCTTATATAGCTTCCTTGGATGCTTTACTTTCATAGTTCCTTGATAATGTGAGTAGTCACGAAAGCGCTTGGAATTTCTCTATTCTTTCAGAGTGGTTGTTTCGCATATGATATACCTGTTTACTGTGATATATATATATATATATATATATATATATATATATATATATATATATATATATATATATATATATATATATATATATATATATATATATATATATATATATATATATATATATATATATATATATATGTCAAGTTCTGCCTATTCGGCACGACATATATATATATATATATATATATATATATATATATATATATATATATATATATATATATATATATATATATATATATATATATATATATCACACACACACACATGCACACACACACACACACACTTGAGTAGGAATGTTGGAGCACCACTGCCATTTAAGAGATGCGCTTAAGTTGTTGACAGATTTTTTTTTCTTCCTCCAAAGCTTTTGTTTATAACTTGAAGACGCTTTAGCCGATAAGGCGCAAATCTGCGCTCGCAAATCTGCGCTCGCAAATCTGCGCTCGCAAATCTGCGCTCGCAAATCTCCACACGCAAATCGTTCCCCGGGAAAAACGCCTCTCAGACAGTGCAAAATACCCTCAATGAAAAGCAGGGTTGCAGTGGGTTCATTAATGAATATCTCATTAAATATGAGGGGACCAAGACTTTTCATTAGGCTCCCTTCTTACATAACGCCGGATTACCAACAGAACTGTGGCTGTTTTCCAGATAGAGCTGGATAAGTTTAAGTTCCTGATTACCCGGACTTTGGTTCATAGATTGCACTTCGTGCGGCTAGCATTAACAGCCTAGTTGATCGAGTCATTCACCGAGAGGCTTGGTCTAGGACCGGGCCAGGTAGGTACCGCGATGATCGCTATATTAATTTATTTTTATTCAACAAAATTGGGTACATCCGTAGTGTGCTGCTACCCTACACACTATAATAATTACACAGTGGGAACACAAGCAGTGTGCTGCTACCCATCTCTGTAATACACAGTGGGAACACAAGCAGTGTGCTGCTACCCATCTCTATAATACACAGTGGGAACACAAACAATGTGCTGCTACCCACCTTCATAATACACAGTGGGAACACAAGCAGTGTGCTTCTACCCATCTCTATAATACACAGTGGGAACACAAGCAGTGTGCTGCTACCCATCTCTGTAATACACAGTGGGAACACAAGCAGTGTGCTGCTACCCATCTCTGTAATACACAGTGGGAACACAAGCAGTGTGCTGCTACCCATCTCTGTAATACACAGTGGGAACACAAGCAGTGTGCTGCTACCCATCTCTATAATACACAGTGGGAACACAAGCAGTGTCCTGCTACCCATCTCTGTAATATACAGTGGGAACACAAGCAGTGTGCTGCTACCCATCTCTATAATACAAAGTGGGAACACAAGCAGTGTGCTGCTACCCATCTCTGTAATACAAAGTGGGAACACAAGCAGTGTCCTGCTACCCATCTCTATAATGCACAGTGGGAACACAAGCAGTGTGCTGCTACCCATCTCTATAATACACAGAGGGAACACAAACAATGTGCTGCTACCCACCTTTATAATACACAGTGGGAACACAAGCAGTGTGCTTCTACCCATCTCTATAATACACAGTGGGAACACAAGCACTGTGCTGCTACCCATCTTTATAATACACAGTGGGAACACAAGCACTGTGCTGCTACCCATCTTTATAATACACAGTGGGAACACAAACAGTGGGCACCTGCCTTACTCCCTACAATGGCTAAATTGTGGGATTAAACGTTAGGTTTCCGCTGCTCTTATTCTCCCACGTAAGATGGCTTCCTTACGTGTGTTGAAATGTGTCAGTCTGAGGCGAGAGACAAGTAGCAGCAGCAGCCACGTTGCTGGAGTTACTGTTACCTGGGTAGTTACACACGGTCACCAACCATAGGTCAAGGTGATCCGTCACTGGTGAAGGTGATCCATTGCAGGTGAAGGTGAGGCATCACAGGTGAAGGTGATTCATCATTGGTGAAGGTGATTCATCACAGGTGAAGGTGATCCATCACAGGTGAAGGTGATGCATCACAGGTGAATATGAGGCATCACTGGTGAAGGTGATCCATTGCAGGTGAAGGTGAGGCATCACAGGTGAAGGTGATTCATCATTGGTGAAGGTGATTCATCACTGGTGAAGGTGATCCATCACAGGTGAAGGTGATGCATCACAGGTGAATATGAGGCATCACAGGTGAAGGTGATTCATCACTAGTGAAGGTGATTCATCACTGGTGAAGGTGTGGCATTACAGGTGAAAATATTCATCACAGGTGAAGGTGATTCATCACTGGTGAAGGTGATTCATCACTGGTGAAGGTGAGTCATCACTGGTGAAGGTGATTCATCACTGGTGAAGATGATTCATCACAGGTGAAGGTGATCCATCACAGGTGAAGGTGATACATCACAGGTGAAGGTGATACATCACAGGTAAATTTGATCTATCGCAGGTGAAGGTGATCCATCACAGGTGAAGGTGATGCATCACGGGTGAATTTGATATGTCACAGGTGAAGGTGACCTTTAGAGTGCCTGGAAGGATGGGGAAAAACCAGCTGGCAATCAATTTGCAGTTTGGTTTAGTGTAATGTGTCCCCTGGCACCCTCCTCTTGCCTTCCTGACACCATCCTAGCATCCTCCTGGTGCCTTCCTGACACCCACCTGGCACCCTCCTGGTGCCTTCCTGACACCATCCTGGCCCCCTCCTGGTGCCTTCCTGACACCATCCTGGCACCCTCCTGGTGCCTTCCTGGCACCATCCTGGCACCCTCCTGGTGCCTTCCAGACACCATCCTGGCACCCTCCTGGTGCCTTCCTGGCACCATCCTGGCACCCTCCTCTTGCCTTCCTGACACCATCCTGGCATCCTCCTGGTGCCTTCCTGACACCATCCTGGCACCCTCCTGGTGCCTTCCTGACACCATCCTGGCCCCCTCCTGGTGCCTTCCTGACACCATCCTGGCACCCTCCTGGTGCCTTCCTGGCACCATCCTGGCACCCTCCTGGTGCCTTCCAGACACCATCCTGGCACCCTCCTGGTGCCTTCCTGGCACCATCCTGGCACCCTCCTGGTGCCTTCCTGACACCATCCTGGCACCCTCCTGGTGCCTTCCTCATACCATACTGGCATCCTTCTGGCAACCACCTGGCACTCTCCTGGCACCTTCTTGACACCAACCTGGCACTCTCCTGGTACCTTCCTGACATCATCCTGGCACCATCTTGGCACTCTCCTGGCACCTTCCTGACACCCTCCTGGCATCCGCCTGACACTCTCCTTGTACCCTCCTGGCATCTACTTGGCATCCTCCTGGCACTTTCCTGGCACCTACCTGACATCCTTCTGGCACTCTCTTGGCACCTCCCAGCACTCTCCCGGCACTTCCCAGCATTCTCCTGGCATTCTCCTTGTACCTCCTAGTACCCTCCTCTCACCTCCCAGCACTCCCTTGGCACCTTCCTGGCATCCATCTGGCACCCTCCTGGCACAATCCTGGCACCTTTCAGCACCCTCCTGGTACTCTTCTGGCACCTTTCTGACACCCACTTGGCACCCACCTGGCACCCTCCTGGCTCTACCTAGTACCTCCTGGCACCTCACAGCATCCTCCTGGTACCTTCCAGTACCCTCCTGGCACCAGCACCCTCCTGGCACCTTCCAGCACCCTCCTGCCACCTTCCAGCACCCTCCAGGTACCCTCCTGGCACCCGCCTGGCACTTTCCTGGCATCTCTCTGCACCCTCCTGGCACTTTCCTGGTACCTCTCCGCACCCTTCTGACACCTCTCGGTACTCTCCTTGCGCCCTCCTGGCACCTCCCACCACCCTTCTACCACCTCCCAGCACCCTCCTGGCACCTTTCTGGCACCTCCCAGCATCCTCCTGGCACTCTCGGTGCCTTCATATAATCTTCATGAAGCTATCTGAGAGGCCTTGAGATCTGAGAGTCACTGACAGTGGCCTTTGGATCTAAGTTTACACTCTCGCTAAACAACACTGAAGTAGCTCCCACGTTTTAAGCTGCTACATATCTATTATGTTTCTTAGTAATGATAATAATAATAATAATAATAATAATAATAATAATAATAATAATAATAATAATATAATATAATAATAATATGTTTATTTACTACAAGTACAAGGTATACAGGTCTAGCTGACATCAATAACATACTACTATATAGAAAGCCCCTTGTTTTGCAGAACATTTCGGGCAAATTAGGTCAGTTATGTCCCAGGATGCGACTCACACCAGTTGATTAACATCCAGGTTCCCATTTTACTGATGGGTGAACATAGACAGCCGGTGTAAGGAGACAGGTAAGATATTTCCACCCTTTCGCCGGGAATCGAACCCGGACACTCACCGTGTGAAGCGAGAGTTTTTGCCACCAGGCCAAGGGTCACCGTAAGTGGAGTGGCGGCTCTGAAGAACCTCCAGTACAGTAACCAAGTACTTCGCTCGTTCAATAAGATTCCTTAGCTGCAATATCTTAGGTTCCTTATGAAATTCTACACTTTTCTCATGATTTTTCTAATCAAAGTTATACGGAATTCAACTTAGGATAACTAATATCGTGAAGCAGTGAGACTTATTTCCATTGGAGTTCCTTTTATTTTCATTGTAGTTCCATTGGAGAACCCCGAGAGCTTCTAAGTTCTCCTCAGGGAGGAACTACGACTCTCGGCTACGTAGATGCACTTATGTTGATCAAGTATGGAAGCAAACACCAGAATAGTTTACTTCTGCTCTGCTCTCAATATCTGAGCAACTAGAAGTGAATGTAATATTAAACTGCCTTTGAAACTGCTTTAGGACAAGTATTCATTACTCAATCTTTATCAGACGTAAGCTGAGATTAGAAACCAGACATCTGGATTCACCTATTGATGAGAAATCTGTCGCAGAAATTGAAAGCAAACTTAAGGTTCTGTAAATAGATATTCCACTTACTGACAAGCATCCAGAGGCTGAAGAAACTCTTCCTAACATCCCTCTTATCTACGTCTTGAACCTCCATTAATACTTCCATGTTACCGAAGTCTCCTTTTCCAGTAGACTGTCCCTGTCAATTTCGACACTTCCAGGGATCAAGTAGTAGGCTGTTATGACGCCTTCCTTGGTTTTCTTGTTCTTCTGAGGCCATCAAGTTCTCTTATTTTAGCTTATCTTAGTGGGTCATCTCTGAGCACTTGAACCAGTCTGATTGAGAATCTTATGATATACTTCAGTTTCTTGGAATACTTGATTAGTGTGGGCTCCAGGTAGGTTCTTCATGCTCCTAATACATACTCCTGATAGGTCTTACGCATCTGGTGTATAAGGACCTGAATGATCATTGCTAAGGTTTCTAAAAGTAATTATTAAATTTGTTAGTCGCGTGTAAGGCTTACATTATGTCTTTACATGTTTTTCCTATTTTGTGCTGAGAGCTAAGCTTACTCCATGGACGTCAGTGTGTGTGTGCGTGTGTGTGTGTGTGTGTGTGTGTGTGTGTGTGTGTGTGTGTGTGTGTGTGTGTGTGTGTGTGTGTGTGTGTGTGTGTGTGTGTGTGTGTGTGTGTGTGTTTGTGTGTATGTGTTTGTACTAACCTACATGTGATTGCAGGCGTCGATTTTCAGCTCCTGGCCCGTCTCTTACCTGGTCTGTTGGATTCACTCGTGTCTTCGAGAGCGTTGTCATTCCTATTATCACTCTAGTGTCCAGATCATTCCTCTTCCTGATCTTTCTAAGGGCTTAAAAAATTATTCCTAACTTCCCTGTGACTCATTCGTTTCTAACATGCAGCTGTGCCCTCTTGTACCCGTTTCCCACCTCCCAAACAATCTGTTCCATTACACCTTATCAATTCCACTCTGTATTCGGTACATTGTTTTCCAGTCGCCTCTAGTACTTCTTTCTGCTATCATCAGTTTCAGCTCCATTAACTTCTCTTCACAGTTCATTCCTTAGCTCAAGGACTAGTCTCGTTGCAAACCTCGGCACTTTCTCCAGTTTCTTGACATGCTTAGGGAGTTCGAATGCAATTTGTAAGTCTGTGAATGACTGCTTGCTTAGGTTCCTGAAAACTAATCTTAGACTTTCCAGAAGCACGCTTGCTGCGGCAGTTATTTGCTTGATGTGCACCTCAGGCAACATACTCGGTATAATACTCCCCCAAGGTCCTTCTCCTTGACTGAGGTTTACAATCTTTGCCCCACGAACCTGTACGCACTTTTTTGCCTGTTCCCGGTCTTCGTAACGCTTCATTTGCTGGGCTTAAGTGCTAATAGCCACTTATCAGAGCAGTTCTGCAGCCTATCTAGCTCCATTTGTAGTCTTTTCTGGTCCTCTCCTGTTTGCAATCTCCTTATTAGTGTCTTATGATTTACAAACAGGGATATCTCTGACTTTCTCTTCCGAAATTTTGTTTTTGTAAACAAGAAAGAGTACAAGTCCCCGTATTCGTCATATACTGTCATTTCGACACTTCATCTGGGACAGTCCATTGTAGTGCCTCCCATATTATTCCAAACTGATCCTCTAGCCTCTGATTCTCTCTCTCTCTCTCTCTCTCTCTCTCTCTCTCTCTGTTTTAGTTTTGATAACTTGCCGTAAGACTTTAGCAGGCATGTGAAATAATATTTACCATCTCTAAAGCCGTGCTCGCTGTTGTTTGTGACTCAGCTTCCTTCCTGGTGCTCCACAACTCTTTTAATGATAATCTACTTTCTTAGCTTAGCATACTATACGTGTCAGTGATGCTGCTACATGTCTCTCTCTTTTCTTAAATACTGGGACTACATTTACTGTCTTCCACATCTCTGGAAGCAGTCCTGTATCACTAATTTTTTGAAGGCTCTAAATAGTGACTATCTCTCAGTACCCAGGGAGAGATATAATCTGCCTCCTAGGTATCTCGTTCACAAGGTAGTTTCCTCATCTCTTCTCATGTCGTATATATTTTGTCTCTTCTGGCATACTACTTACTTGACTAACTCTTACTTAATACTCAGAATTACTGTCAGTATTCTGTCCAAAGAATGCCAGTCTAATCGCACCCCTGAAGCACTTGTTGAACACTTCCTCGACAGTTGCGGTAAAGACTACAAGTATAGTGAAAGCAGCAACACTTACCTGATTCCTGAATCCACTACCAAGATAAATGTTCCATTACACTGGCTCACTAGTAAGTGAGACTTGGAACGTGGGTGATAAGCAGCATTCAGACATTAATTACCTAAAGTGCCCACCTGGCCGGGCACAGATCTACGGACTGCAGCCTGCTTAATTGATACAAGGGAGGAATAAGGACAATATATGAGGAAATGTGCCCGCCTGGACCCTGTAGTCGTCGTTCCATCTGGATAAATGGTCTGTTAACACTTCTACTCCGTTTACTGACCAGCTGTTGTTGTTGTCTCTGAATCTCAATGGTTCATTACAGGAAGCAATTCATTTAGTACGATTTCCTTGCACAGCCTCTGATATCAAGAGCCCAACTCTCAGTGTATGAATTTTGGCTTAGGTCCAGAAAATTCACTAAAACTTAAAATGAGTTTCCTTACTGTGAAGCTCATTTTCCAGACCAGACATCTTGAGCATGCTTTAATGAGACGTTCCTGTGTTTTCCTAATCATGTTGCCTTGTGCTCACGTAAACACATACCATGTGTCCTGACTGGAGCACTTCAAGACTCACACCCCCAGCTTATGCTATGGGCTTTCCCTGTGGTCTTGGCAGTGTTGCCAGCTGTTGCTAACGGCATATTTTATCTCCTCGGGGTGAGACATTAGGTCATTTGAGAGACATCTGAGTTCCTCAGAATAGGTACCTGACCATCCCCAGGATGCGACCCACAACAGTCGACTAACACCCAGGTACCCTCTTACTGTAGGTGCAAAGAGGCAATGAATGTAAGGAGACTTACCCATGTGTCTCGACCTGCCCAGCTAGCAAAGGAGAGATTGAATATCCAATCTCATTGTGACAGAATGTCAATACTCAAACATTTATAATTTTCACCAGTTATCTGAGATCCAGTTGATCAATTCAGTCTGTTCTCAGCTTGCATGACAGGTTAATGACTACAAGTCGCTCTGGTTTTTCCCCAGTGGGAAGAGTCGCCCAATGCCAGTCTCTACAAGCCCCGTCCCTCGGTCCTCTTAGAGGGACAACAAGCCACAATACTTTCCCAGACATTGTACTCATAATGAAGCAAACTTCCTCCCCAGTGTCTAGTACTAACTCTCGTACTTTACATCCTTGGATCTCTGGTATTGTCTAGATTTCCTCTGAGAATTCCTCATTAAATTTCTTACTGAGCTTCACACAGAGCTCCTGGTCATTTCCTTTGACTGTTCCTTCTTCCTCCCTTCCTTCCTTAGCCTGACAAAATATATTGGAGCAAATGGAGACAAGTGGTTTTCAGGATTTGACGTGCTGCTGGAGTGCGAGCAAGGTAACATACACAAGGTAACATTTTATGAAAGGATTCAATGAAACCGGCAACCGGACTTGAGTCCTGGAGATGCGAAGTACAGTGCCTGCACTCTGAAGGAGGGGTGTTAATGTCGCAGTTTCATAACTGTAGTGTAAAGGATCCCTCTGGCAAGACAGTGATGGAGTGAATGATGATGGAAAATTTTCTTTGTCGGGCCACCCTGCCTTGGTGGGAGACTTCCGATGCGTTAATAAAAAAAATTGTCTTCCTCCTGATGCTGTAATACAATAAATTCAGATTCAGCGGTCTCTTGCGTGTCAATCACAAATTGTAACTGAGTCTCTCCTCTGACTCAAACATTTCTGTTTCTGGCTTCTCTGCTCGCTGCTTCCTTTTTCCTCGCGTTATTTGCCTTCGGTATTTTTTCTTACTTAAAACACTTTTAGCTTTTGCCTCACTACACTCTGTGTGAACCATGAACTTTCTCTTTAAAACTGCTGCTTGTGTGTGTGTGTGTGTGTGTGTGTGTGTGTGTGTGTGTGTGTGTGTGTGTGTGTGTGTGTGTGTGTGTGTGTGTGTGTGTGTGTGTGTATGTGTGAGTGTGTGTGTGTGTGTGTGTGTGTGTGTGTGTGTGTGTGTGTGTGTGTGTGTGTGTGTGTGTGTGTGTGTGTGTGTGTGTGTGTGTGTGTGTGTGTGTGTGTCTGTATGTGTATGTGTGTGTGTGTGTGTGTGTGTGTGTGTGTGTGTGTGTGTGTGTGTGTGTGTGTGTGTGTGTGTGTGTGTGTGTGTGTGTGTGTGTGTGTGTGTGTGTGTGTGTGTGTGTGTGTGTGTGAGTGTGTGTGTGTGTGTGTACTCACCTAGTTGAGGTTGCGGGGGTCGAGTCCGAGCTCCTGGCCCCGCCTCTTCACTGATCGCTACTAGGTCACTCTCCCTGAGCCGTGAGCTTTATCATACCTCTGCTTAAAGCTATGTATGGATCCTGCCTCCACTACATCGCTTCCCAAACTATTCCACTTACTGACTACTCTGTGGCTGAAGAAATACTTCCTAACATCCCTGTGATTCATCTGTGTCTTCAGCTTCCAACTGTGTCCCCTTGTTACTGTGTCCAATCTCTGGAACATCCTGTCTTTGTCCACCTTGTCAATTCCTCTCAGTATTTTGTATGTCGTTATCATGTCCCCCCTATCTCTCCTGTCCTCCAGTGTCGTCAGGTTGATTTCCCTTAACCTCTCCTCGTAGGACATACCTCTTAGCTCTGGGACTAGTCTTGTTGCAAACCTTTGCACTTTCTCTAGTTTCTTCACGTGCTTGGCTAGGTGTGGGTTCCAAACTGGTGCCGCATACTCCAATATGGGCCTAACGTACACGGTGTACAGGGTCCTGAATGATTCCTTATTAAGATGTCGGAATGCTGTTCTGAGGTTTGCTAGGCGCCCATATGCTGCAGCAGTTATTTGGTTGATGTGCGCTTCAGGAGATGTGCCTGGTGTTATACTCACCCCAAGATCTTTTTCCTTGAGTGAGGTTTGTAGTCTCTGCCCCCTAGACTGTACTCCGTCTGCGGCCTTCTTTGCCCTTCCCCAATCTTCATGACTTTGCACTTGGTGGGATTGAACTCCAGGAGCCAATTGCTGGACCAGGTCTGCAGCCTGTCCAGATCCCTTTGTAGTTCTGCCTGGTCTTCGATCGAGTGAATTCTTCTCATCAACTTCACGTCATCTGCAAACAGGGACACCTCAGAGTCTATTCCTTCCGTCATGTCGTTCACAAATACCAGAAACAGCACTGGTCCTAGGACTGACCCCTGCGGGACCCCGCTGGTCACAGGTGCCCACTCTGACACCTCGCCACGTACCATGACTCGCTGCTGTCTTCCTGACAAGTATTCCCTGATCCATTGTAGTGCCTTCCCTGTTATCCCTGCTTGGTCCTCCAGTTTTTGCACCAATCTCTTGTGTGGAACTGTGTCAAACGCCTTCTTGCAGTCCAAGAAAATGCAATCCACCCACCCCTCTCTCTCTTGTCTTACTGCTGTCACCATGTCATAGAACTCCAGTAGGTTTGTGACACAGGATTTCCCGTCCCTGAAACCATGTTGGCTGCTGTTGATGAGATCATTCCTTTCTAGGTGTTCCACCACTCTTCTCCTGATAATCTTCTCCATGAT
Source organism: Cherax quadricarinatus (assembly GCF_038502225.1). NCBI lineage: Eukaryota > Metazoa > Arthropoda > Malacostraca > Decapoda > Parastacidae > Cherax > Cherax quadricarinatus. The sequence goes on from NW_027199036.1 coordinate 21,080, forward strand.
TTTGCATACTATACATGTCAGTGACACTGGTCTGTAGTTTAATGCTTCATGTCTGTCTCCTTTTTTAAAGATTGGGACTACATTTGTTGTCTTCCATGCCTCAGGCAATCTCCCTGTTTCGATAGATGTATTGAATATTGTTGTTAGGGGTACACATAGCGCCTCTGCTCCCTCTCTCAATACCCATGGGGAGATGTTATCTGGCCCCATTGTGTGTGTGTGTGTGTGTGTGTGTGTGTATGTGTGTGTATGTATGTGTATGTGTGTGTGTGTGTGTGTGTGTGTGTGTGTTTGTTGTGTGTGTGTGTGTGTGTGTGTGTGTGTGTGTGTGTGTGTGTGTGTGTGTGTGTGTGTGTGTGTGTGTGTGTGTGTGTGTGTGTGTGTGCGTGTGTGTGTGTGTGTGTGTGTGTGTGTGTGTGTGTGTGTGTGTGTGTGTGTGTGAGTGTGTGTGTGTGTGTGTGTGTGTGTGTGTGTGTGTGTGTGTGTGTGTGTGTGTGTGAGTGTGTGTGTGTGTGTGTGTGTGTGTGTGTGTGTGTGTGTGTGTATGTGTGTGTATGTATGTGTATGTGTGTGTGTGTGTGTGAGTGTACTCACCTAGTTGTACTCACCTAGTTGAGGTTGCGGGGGTCGAGTCCGAGCTCCTGGCCCCGCCTCTTCACTGATCGCTACTAGGTCACTCTCCCTGAGCCGTGAGCTTTATCATACCTCTGCTTAAAGCTATGTATGGATCCTGCCTCCACTACATCGCTTCCCAAACTATTCCACTTACTGACTACTCTGTGGCTGAAGAAATACTTCCTAACATCCCTGTGATTCATCTGTGTCTTCAGCTTCCAACTGTGTCCCCTTGTTACTGTGTCCAATCTCTGGAACATCCTGTCTTTGTCCACCTTGTCAATTCCTCTCAGTATTTTGTATGTCGTTATCATGTCCCCCCTATCTCTCCTGTCCTCCAGTGTCGTCAGGTTGATTTCCCTTAACCTCTCCTCGTAGGACATACCTCTTAGCTCTGGGACTAGTCTTGTTGCAAACCTTTGCACTTTCTCTAGTTTCTTTACGTGCTTGGCTAGGTGTGGGTTCCAAGTAGTAGGTTGGTAGACAGCAACCACCCAGGGAGGTACTACCGTCCTGCCAAGTGAGTGTAAAACGAAGCCTGTGATTGTTTTACATGATGGTAGGATTGCTGATGTCTTTTGTCTGTCTCATAAATATGCAAGATTACAGGCATGTATCCATGGGGAAGTGGAATAAGAATCTTTCCTCCGTAAGCCATGCGTGTTGTAAAAGTCAACTAAAATGCCGGGAACAATGGGCTAGTAACCCCTTTTCCTGTAAAGATTACTAAAAAGAATAAGAAGAAGAAAATTGTCAAAGTGGGAAGTCTGAATGTGCGTGGATGTTGTGCAGATGATAAGAAAGAGATGATTGTGGATGTTATGAATGAGAAGAAGCTGGATGTCCTGGCTTTAAGTGAAACAAAGCTGAAGGGGGTGGGAGAGTTTCAGTGGAGAGGAATAAATGGGATTAGGTCAGGGGTTTCAAATAGAGTTAGAGCTAAAGAAGGAGTAGCAATAATGTTGAAGGATAAGCTATGGCAGGAAAAGAGGGACTATAAATGTATTAATTCAAGGATTATGTGGAGTAAAATAAAGATTGGATGTGAAAAGTGGGTTATAATAAGCGTGTATGCACCTGGAGAAGAGAGAAGTGTAGAGGAGAGAGAGAGATTTTGGGAAATGTTGAGTGAATGCGTGGGGAGTTTTGAATCAAGTGTGAGAGTAATGGTGGTTGGGGATTTTAATGCTAAAGTGGGTAAAAATGTTATGGAGGGAGTAGTAGGTAAATTTGGGGTGCCAGGGGTAAATGTAAATGGGGAGCCTTTAATTGAGCTATGTGTAGAAAGAAATTTGGTAATAAGTAATACATATTTTATGAAAAAGAGGATAAATAAATATACAAGGTATGATGTAGCACGTAATGAAAGTAGTTTATTAGATTATGTATTGGTGGATAAAAGGTTGATGGGTAGGCTCCAGGATGTACATGTTTATAGAGGGGCAACTGATATATCGGATCATTATTTAGTTGTAGCTACAGTTAGAGTAAGAGGTAGATGGGAAAAGAGGAAGGTGGCAACAACAAGTAAGAGGGAGGTGAAAGTGTATAAACTAAGGGAGGAGGAAGTTCGGGTGAGATATAAGCGACTATTGGCAGAAAGGTGGGCTAGTGCAAAGATGAGTAGTGGGGGGGTTGAAGAGGGTTGGAATAGTTTTAAAAATGCAGTATTAGAATGTGGGGCAGAAGTTTGTGGTTATAGGAGGGTGGGGGCAGGAGGAAAGAGGAGTGATTGGTGGAATGATGAAGTAAAGGGTGTGATAAAAGAGAAAAAGGTAGCTTATGAGAGGTTTTTACAAAGCAGAAGTGTTATAAGAAGAGCAGAGTATATGGAGAGTAAAAGAAAGGTAAAGAGAGTGGTGAGAGAGTGCAAAAGGAGAGCAGATGATAGAGTGGGAGAGGCACTGTCAAGAAATTTTAATGAAAATAAGAAAAAATTTTGGAGTGAGTTAAACAAGTTAAGAAAGCCTAGGGAAAATATGGATTTGTCAGTTAAAAACAGAGTAGGGGAGTTAGTAGATGGGGAGATGGAGGTATTGGGTAGATGGCGAGAATATTTTGAGGAACTTTTAAATGTTAAGGAAGAAACAGAGGCAGTAATTTCATGCACTGGTCAGGGAGGTATACCATCTTTTAGGAGTGAAGAAGAGCAGAATGTAAGTGTGGGGGAGGTACGTGAGGCATTACGTAAAATGAAAGGGGGTAAAGCAGCTGGAACTGATGGGATCATGACAGAAATGTTAAAAGCAGGGGGGGATATAGTGTTGGAGTGGTTGGTACTTTTGTTTAATAAATGTATGAAAGAGGGGAAGGTACCTAGGGATTGGCAGAGAGCATGTATAGTCCCTTTATATAAAGGGAAAGGGGACAAAAGAGACTGTAAAAATTATAGAGGAATAAGCTTACTGAGTATACCAGGAAAAGTGTACGGTAGGGTTATAATTGAAAGAATTAGAGGTAAGACAGAATGTAGGATTGCGGATGAGCAAGGAGGTTTTAGAGTGGGTAGGGGATGTGTAGATCAGGTGTTTACATTGAAGCATATATGTGAACAGTATTTAGATAAAGATAGGGAAGTTTTTATTGCATTTATGGATTTAGAAAAGGCATATGATAGAGTGGATAGAGGAGCAATGTGGCAGATGTTGCAAGTATATGGAATAGGTGGTAAGTTATTAAATGCTGTAAAGAGTTTTTATGAGGATAGTGAGGCTCAGGTTAGGGTGTGTAGAAGAGAGGGAGACTACTTCCCGGTAAAAGTAGGTCTTAGACAGGGATGTGTAATGTCACCATGGTTGTTTAATATATTTATAGATGGGGTTGTAAAGGAAGTAAATGCTAGGGTGTTTGGGAGAGGGGTGGGATTAAATTATGGGGAATCAAATTCAAAATGGGAATTGACACAGTTACTTTTTGCTGATGATACTGTGCTTATGGGAGATTCTAAAGAAAAATTGCAAAGGTTAGTGGATGAGTTTGGGAATGTGTGTAAAGGTAGAAAGTTGAAAGTGAACATAGAAAAGAGTAAGGTGATGAGGGTGTCAAATGATTTAGATAAAGAAAAATTGGATATCAAATTGGGGAGGAGGAGTATGGAAGAAGTGAATGTTTTCAGATACTTGGGAGTTGACGTGTCGGCGGATGGATTTATGAAGGATGAGGTTAATCATAGAATTGATGAGGGAAAAAAGGTGAGTGGTGCGTTGAGGTATATGTGGAGTCAAAAAACGTTATCTATGGAGGCAAAGAAGGGAATGTATGAAAGTATAGTAGTACCAACACTCTTATATGGGTGTGAAGCTTGGGTGGTAAATGCAGCAGCGAGGAGACGGTTGGAGGCAGCGGAGATGTCCTGTTTAAGGGCAATGTGTGGTGTAAATATTATGCAGAAAATTCGGAGTGTGGAAATTAGGAGAAGGTGTGGAGTTAATAAAAGTATTAGTCAGAGGGCAGAAGAGGGGTTGTTGAGGTGGTTTGGTCATTTAGAGAGAATGGATCACAGTAGAATGACATGGAAAGCATATAAATCTATAGGGGAAGGAAGGCGGGGTAGGGGTCGTCCTCGAAAGGGTTGGAGAGAGGGGGTAAAGGAGGTTTTGTGGGTAAGGGGCTTGGACTTCCAGCAAGCGTGCGTGAGCGTGTTAGATAGGAGTGAATGGAGACGAATGGTACTTGGGACCTGACGATCTGTTGGAGTGTGAGCAGGGTAATATTTAGTGAAGGGATTCAGGGAAACCGGTTATTTTCATATAGTCGGACTTGAGTCCTGGAAATGGGAAGTACAATGCCTGCACTTTAAAGGAGGGGTTTGGGATATTGGCAGTTTGGAGGGATATGTTGTGTATCTTTATATGTTTATGCTTCTAGACTGTTGTATTCTGAGCACCTCTGCAAAAACAGTGATAATGTGCGAGTGTGGTGAAAGTGTTGAATGATGATGAAAGTATTTTCTTTTTGGGGATTTTCTTTCTTTTTTGGGTCACCCTGCCTCGGTGGGAGACGGCCGACTTGTTGAAAAAAAAAAAAAAAAAAAAAAAAAAAAATGCTGTATGTACGGTGACAGTCATCTCTATGTAGGGTGGCGGTCATTTGTATGTTGGGTGGCAGTCAGTTATCTGTATGTAGGGTGGCAGTCATCTGTATGTAGGGTGGTAGTCAGCCGTCTGTACGTAGGGTGGCACTCATCTGCATGTAGGGTGGCAGTCAGTCACCTGTATGTAGGGTGGCAGTCAGTCATCTATATGTAGGGTGGCAGTCAGTCGTCTGTATGTAGGGTGGCAGTCATCTGTATGTAGGGTGGGAGTCAGTCATCTGTATGTAGGGTGGTAGTCATCTGTATGTAGGGTGGCAGTCAGTCATCTGTATGTAGGGTGGCAGTCATCTGTATGTAGGGTGGCAGTAAGTCATCTGTATGTAGGGTGGTAGTCATTCATCTGTATGTAAAGTGGCAGTCAGTCATCTGTATGTAGGGTGACAGTCAGTCATCTATATGTAGGGTGACAGTCAGTCATCTATATGTAGGGGGGCAGTCAGTCGTCTGAATGTACGGTGACAGTCAGTCATCTGTATGTAGGGTGGCAGTCAGTCATATGTATGTAGGGTGGCAGTCAGTCATCTATATGTAGGGTGGCAGTCAGTCATCTGTATGTATGGTGGCAGTCAGTCATCTGTATGTAGGGTGGCAGTCAGTCATCTGTATGTAGGGTGGCAGTCAGTCATCTATATGTAGGGTGGCAGTCAGTCGTCTGTATGTAGGGTGGCAGTCAGTCATCTGTATGTAGGGTGGCAGTCAGTCATATGTATGTAGGGTGGCAGTCAGTCATCTATATGCAGGGTGGCAGTCAGTCATCTGTATGTAAAGTGGCAGTCAGTCATCTGTATGTAGGGTGACAGTCAGTCATCTGTATGTAAAGTGGCAGTCAGTCATCTGTATGTAGGGTGACAGTCAGTCATCTATATGTTGGGGGGCAGTCAGTCGTCTGTATGTACGGTGACAGTCAGTCATCTGTATGTAGGGTGGTAGTCAGTCATCTGCATGTAGGGTGGCAGTCAGTCATCTGTATGCAGGGTGGCAGTCACTATTCTGTATGTAGGGTGGCAGTCAGTCATCTGTATGTAGGGTGGCAATCAGAGATCTGTATGTAGGGTGGCAGTCAGTCATCTGTATGTAGGGTGGCAGTCAGTCATCTACATGTAGGGTGGCAGTCAGTCGTTTGTATGTAAGGTGGCAGTCAGTCATCTGTAGGTAGGGTGGCAGTCATCTGTATGTAGGGTGGCAGTTATCTGTATGTAGGGTGGCAGTCAGTCATCTGCATGTAGGGTGGCAATCAGAGATCTCTATGTAGGGTGGCAGTCAGTCATCTGTATGTAAGGTGGTAGTCAGTCATCTGTATGTAGGGTGGCAGTCAGTCATCTGTATATAGGGTAGCAGTCAGAGATCTGTATGTAGGGGGCAGTCATCAGCATGCAGGGTGGCGGTTATCTGTATGTAGGGTGGCAGTCAGTCATCTGTATGTATTGTGACAATCAGAGATCTGTATGTAGGGTGGCAGTCAGTCATCTGTATGTAAGGTGGTAGTCAGTCATCTGCATGTAGGGTGCCAGTCAGTCTTCAGTACGCAGGGAGGCAGTCAGTCGTCTGGATCTAGAGTGGCAGTCAGTCATCTATATGTAGGGTGGCAGTCAGTCGTTTGTATGTAGGGTGGCAGTCAGTCATCTTTATGTAAGGTACCAGTCAGTCATCTGTATATAGGGTGGTAGTCAGTCGTCTGTAGGTAAGGCAGCACCCACCTGTATGTAGGGTGAAGTCAGTCATCTGTATTTAGGGTGGCAGTCAGTCATCTGTATGTAGCGTGGCAGTCAGTCATCTGTATGTAGGGTGGCAGTCATCTGTATGTAGGGTGACAGTCAGTCATTTGTATGTTAAGGTGGCAGTCAGTCATCTGTATGTAGGGTGGCACTCATCTGTATGTAGGGTAGCAGTCATATGTATGTAGGGTGGCAGTCAGTCATCTGTATGTAGTGTTGCAGTCAGTCATCTGTATGTAGGGTTGCAGTCAGTCATCTGTATGTAGCGTGGTAGTCAGTCATCTGTATGTAGGGTGGCAGTCATCTGCATGTTGGGTGGTAGTCAGTCAACTGTACGTAGGGTGGCAGTCAGTCATCTGGATGTAGGGTGGCAGTCAGTCGTCTGTATGTACGGTGTCAGCAGTCAGTCATCTGTATATGTAGGTCATCTGTGGCAGTCAGTCATCATCTGTATGTAGGGTGGCAGTCAGTCATCTGTATGTAGGGTGGCAGTCAGTCATCTGAATGTAGGGTGTCAGCAGTCATCTGTATGTAGGGTGGCAGTCAGTCATCTGTATGTAGGGTGGTAGTCAGTCATCTGTACGTAGGATGGCAGTCAGTCGTCTGTACGCCAGTCATCTGTATGTTATCTGTGTGGGTGGCAGTCAGTCATCTGCATGTAGGGTGGCAGTCATCTGTATGCAGGGTGGCAGTCAGTCATCTGCATGTAGGGTGGCAGTCACCTGTATGTAGGGTGGCAGTCATCTGTATGTAGGGTGGCAGCCATCTGTATGTAGGGTGGCAGTCAGTCATCCGTATGTAGGGTGGCAGTCAGTCATCTGTATTTAGGGTGGCAGTCAGTCATCTGTTTGAAGGGTTGCAGTCAGTCATCTGTACGTAGGGTGGTAGTCAGTCATCTGTACGTAGGATGGCAGTAATCTATATGTAGGGTGGCAGTCATCTGTATGTAGGGTGGCAGTCAGTCATCTGTATGTAGGGTGGCAGTCAGTCATCTGTATGTAGCGTTTCAGTCAGTCATCTATATGTATAGTGGCAGTCAGTCATCCGTATGTAGGGTGGCAGTCAGTCATCTATATGTAGGGTGGCAGTCAGTCGTCTGTATACAGGGTGACGGTCATCTGTATAGGGAAGCAGTCAGTCGTCTGTATGTAGGGTGGCAGTCATCTGTATGTGGGGTGGCAGTCAGTCATCTGTATGTAGGGTGGCAGTCATCTGTATGTAGGGTGGCAGTCAGTCATATGTATGTATGGTGGCAGTCAGTCGTCTGTGCGTAGGGTGGCACTCATCTGTATGTAGGCTGGCAGTCAGTCATCTGTATGTAGGGTGACAGTCAGTCATCTATATGTAGGGTGGCAGTCAGTCGTCTGTATTTACGGTGACATTCATCTGCATATAGGGTGGCAGTCTTCTGAACGTAGGGTGGAAGTCAGTAATCTGTATGTAGGGTGGCAGTTATCTGTGTGTTGGGTGGCAGTCAGTCATCTGTATGTAGGGTGGCAGTCATCTGTATGTAGGGTGGCACTCAGTCGTCTTCATGTAGGGTGGCAGTCAGTCGTCTGTATGTAGGGTGGCAGTCAGTTGTCTGTATGTAGGGTGGGAGTCAGTCATCTGTATGTAGGGTGTCAGTCTGTCATCTGAATGTAGGGTGGCAGTCAGTCGTCTGTGCGTAGGGTGGCAGTCAGTCGTTTGCACGTAGGGTGGCAATCATCTGCATGTAGGATGGCAGTCAGTCATCTATACGTAGGGTGGCAGTCAGTCGCCTGTATGTAGGGTGGCAGTCAGTCATCTGTATGTAGGGTGAGGCTATCTGTATGTAGGGTGGCAATCAGAGATCTGTATGTAGGGTGGCAGTCAGTCATCTGTATGTAGGGTGGCAGTCAGTCATCTGTATGTAGCGTGGCACTCAGACGTCTGTATGTAGGGTGGCAGTCAGTCGTCTGAATGTAAGGTGGTAGTCATTCGTCTGTACGTAGTGTAGCAGCCATCTGTATGTAGGGTGGCAGTCAATCATCTGTATGTAGGGTGGCAGTCAGTCGTCTGTGCGTAGGGTGGCGGTCAGTCATCTGTATGTAGGGTGGCTATCTGTATGTAGTGGCAGTCTGTATGTCTGTATCTGTGTGTAGCTTGGCAGTCAGTCTTCTGTACGTAGGGTGACAGTCAGTCTTCTGTTTTAGGGTGGCAGTCAGTCATCTGTATGTAGGGGGGCAGTCATTCGTCTGTATGTCGGGTGGCAGTCAGTTGTCTTTATGTAGCGTGGCAGTCAGTCATCTGTGTGGAGGGTGGCAGTCAGTCATCTGAATGTAGGGTGGCAGTCAGTCGTCTGCACGTAGAATGGCAGTCATCTGTATGTAGGATGGCAGTCAGTCACCTATATGTAGGGTGGCAGTAAGTCGTCTGTATGTAGGGTGGCAGTCAGTCATCTGTATGTAGAATGGCAGTCAGTCATCTGTATTTAGGGTGGCAGTCAGTCATCTGTACGTAGGGTGGCAGTCATCTGTATGTAGGGTGGAAGTCAGTCATCTGTATGTAGGGTGGCAGTCAGTCATCTGTATGTATTGTGGCAGTCAGTCATCTGTATGTAGGGTGGTAGTCAGTCATCTGTAAGTAGAGTGGCAGTCATCTGTATGTAGGGTGGCAGTCATCTGTATGTAGGGTGGAAGTCAGTCATCTGTATGTAGGGTGGCAGTCAGTCATCTGTATGTATTGTGGCAGTCAGTCATCTGTATGTAGGGTGACAATCAGTCATTTGTATGTTAAGGTGGCAGTCAGTCATCTGTATGTAGGGTTGCAGTCAGTCATCTGTATGTAGGGTGGTAGTCAGTCATCTGTATGTAGGGTGGTAGTCAGTCATCTGTATGTAGAGTGGCAGTCAGTTATCTGTATGTAAGGGGGCAGTCAGTCATCTGTATGTAGGGTGGCAGTCAGTCATCTATAAGTAGGGTGGCAGTCACTCGTCTACGAGTACGGTGACAGTCATCTGAATGTAGGGTGGCAGTCAGTCATCTGTATGTAGGGTGGCAGTCAGTCACCTATATGTAGGGTGGCAGTATGTCGTTTGTATGTAGGGTGGCAGTCAGTCATCTGTATGTAGGGTGCCAGTCAGTCTTCAGTACGCAGGGAGGCAGTCAGTCGTCTGGATCTAGAGTGGCAGTCAGTCATCTATATGTAGGGTGGCAGTCATCTGTATGTAGGGTGACAGTCAGTCATTGGTATGTAGGGTGGCAGTCAGTCATCTGTATGTAGGGTGGCAATCAGTCATCTGTATGTAGGTGGCAGTCAGTCATCTATATGTAGGGCGGAAGCCAGTCATCTGTATGTAGGGTGGCAGTCAATCTGCATGTAGGGTGCCAGTCAGTCATCTGTATGTAGGGTGGCATTCAGTCATCTGTGTAGAGTGGCAGTCAGTCATCTGTATGTAAGGTGGCAGTCAGTCATCTGTATGTAGGGTGACAGTCATCTGTATGTAGGGTGGCAGTCAGTCGTCTGTATGTAGGGTGTAGTCAGTCGTAGTCATCTGTATGTAGGGTGGCAGTCAGTCATCTGTATGTAGGGTGGCAGTCAGGGTCAGTCATCTGTATGTAGGGTGGCAGTCAGTAGGGTGGAAATGTCTGTATGTAGGGTGGCAGTCAGTCATCTGTATGTAGGGTGGTAGTCAGTCATCTGTAAGTAGAGTGGCAGTCATCTGTATGTAGGGTGGCAGTCATCTGTATGTAGGGTGGCCGTCAGTCATCTGTATGTAAGGGGGCAGTCAGTCATCTATATGTAGGGTGGCAGTCAGTCGTCTGTATGTAGGGTGGCAGTCAGTCGTCTGTATGTAGGGGGTGGTCAGTCATCTGTATGTAGGGTGGCAGTCAGTCATCTGTATGTAGGGTGGCAGTCAGACATCTGTATGTAGGGTGTCAGTCATCAGTCAGTCATCTGTATGTAGGGTGGCAGTCAGTCATCTGTATGTAGGGTGGCAGTCAGTCTGTATGTATCTGTATGTAGGGTGCCAGTCAGTCATCTGTATGTAGGGTGGCCGTCAGTCATCTGTATGTAAGGGGGCAGTCAGTCATCTGTATGTAGGATGGCAATCAGTCATCTATATGTAGGGTGGCAGTCAGTCGTCTGTATGTACCGTGACAGTCATCTGTATGTAGGGTGGCAGTCAGTCGTCTGTACGTAGGGTGGCAGTCAGTCATCAGTATGCAGGGTGGCAGTCAGTCATCTGTATGTAGGGTGGCAGTCAGTCATCTATATGTAGGGTGGCAATCAGAGATCTGTATGTAGGGTTGCAGTCAGTCATCTGTATGTAGGGTGGCAGTCAGTCATCTATAAGTAGGGTGGCAGTCAGTCATACGTATGTAGGGTGGCAGTCAGTCGTCTGTACGTAGGGTGGCAGTCAGTCGTCTGCACGTAGAATGGCAGTCATCTGTATGTAGGATGGCAGTCAATCACCTATATGTAGGGTGGCAGTCAGTCGTCTGTATGTAGGGTGGCAGTCAGTCATCTGTATGTAGGGTGGCAGTCAGTCATCTGTATGTAGGGTGGCAGTCAGTCATCTGTATGTAGGGTGGCAGTCAGTCATCTGTATGTAGGGTGGCAGTCAGTCATCTGTATGTAGGGTGGCAGTCAGTTGTCTTTATGTAGGTTGGCAATCAGTCATCTGTATGTAGGGTGGCAGTCAGTCGTCTGTATGTGTGGTGGCAGTCAGTCACCTATATGTAGGGTGGCAGTCATCTGTATGTAGGGTGGCAGTCAGTCTTCTGTACGTAGGGTGGCAGACAGTCATTTGTATGTAGGGTGGCAGTCATCTGTATGTAGGGTGGCAGTCAGTCATCTGTATGTAGGGTGGTAGTCAGTCATCTGTATGTAGGGTGGCAGTCAGTCATGTTCGGTCAGTCATCTGTATGTAGGGTGGCAGTCAGTCATCTGTATGTAGGGTGGCAGTCAGTCTGTGGCAGTCAGTCATCTGTATGTAGGGTTGCACTCAGTTGTCTGTATGTAGGGTGGCAGTCAGTCATCTGCATGTAGGGTGGCAGTCATCTTTGTATAGGGTGGCAGTCAGTCATCTGTATGTAGGGTGTCAGAGATCTGTATATAGGTGGCAGTCAGTCATCTGTATGTAGGGTGGCAGTCAGTCATCTGTATGTAGGGTGGGTGCAGTCAGTCATCTGTCGTAGGGTATCAGTCATCTGTGAAGAGTGGCAGTCAGTCATCTGTATGTAAGGTGGCAGTCAGTCATCTGTATGTAGGGTGGCAGTCAGTCATCTGTATGTAGGGTGGCAGTCAGTCATCTGTATGTAGGGTGGCAGTCAGTCATCTGTATGTAGGGTGGCAGTCAGTCATCTGTATGTAGGGTGCAGTCATCAGTCAGTCATCTGTATGTAGGGTGGCAGTCAGTCATCTGTATGTAGGGTGGCAGTCAGTCATCTGTATGTAGGGTGGCAGTCAGTCATCTGTATGTAGGGTGGCAGTCAGTCATCTGTATGTAGGGTGGCAGTCAGTATCTGTATGTAGGGTGGCAGTCAGTCATCTGTATGTAGGGTGGCAGTCAGTCATCTGTATGTAGGGTCAGTCAGTCATCTGTATGTAGGGTGGCAGTCATCTGCATGTATCTGTATGTAGGGTGGCAGTCAGTCATCTGTATGTAGGGTGGCAGTCAGTCATCTGTATGTAGGGTGGCAGTCAGTCATCTGTATGTAGGGTGGCAGTCATCTGTCATCTGTATGTAGGGTGGCAGTCAGTCATCTGTATGTAGGGTGGCAGTCAGTCATCTGTATGTAGGGTGGCAGTCAGTCATCTGTATGTAGGGTGGCAGTCAGTCATCTGTATGTAGGGTGGCAGTCAGTCATCTGTATGTAGGGTGGCAGTCAGTCGTCTGTAGAATGGCAGTCATGTAGGGTGGCAGTCAGTCGTCTGAAGGTAGGGTGGCAGTCAGTCGTCTGTATGTAGGGTGGCAGTCAGTCATCTGTATGTAGGGTGGCAGTCAGTCATCTATATGTAGGGTGGCAGTCAGTCGTCTGTATGTACGGTGACAGTCATCTGTATGTAGGGTAGCAGTCAGTCGTCTGTACGTAGGGTGGCAGTCAGTCATCTGTATGTAGGGTGGCAGTCAGTCATCTGTATGTATGTAGGTCATCTGTATGTAGGGCAGTCAGTCATCTGTATGTAGGGTGGCAGTCAGTCATCTGTATGTAGGGTGTCAGTCATCTGTATGTAGGGTGGCAGTCAGTCATCTGTATGTAGGGTGGCAGTCAGTCATCTGTATGTAGTCAGTCATCTGTATGTAGGGTGGCAGTCAGTCATCTGTGGCAGTCAGTGGCAGTCAGTCTGTATGTAGGGTGGAAGTCAGTCATACGTATGTAGGGTGGCAGTGAGTCGTCTGTATATAGGGTAGGTTATCTGTAGGGTGGCAGTCAGTTGTCTGTATGTAGGGTGGCAGTCAGTCATCTGTATGTAGGGTGTCAGTCTGTCATCTGTATGTAGGGTGGCAGTCAGTCGTCTGTACGTAGGGTGGAAGTCAGTCGTCTGCTCTTAGGTTGGCAGTCATCTGTATGTAGGGTGGCAGTCAGTCATCTATATGTAGGGTGACAGTCAGTCATCTGTATGTAGGGTGGCAGTCAGTCATCTCAGTATATAGGGTGGTAGTCAGTCGTCTGTACGAAGGATGGCAGTAATCTGTATGTAGGGTGGCAGTCATCTGTATGTAGGGTGGCAGTCAGTCATCTGTATGTAGGGTGGCAGTCAGTCATCTATATGTAGGGTGGCAGTCAGTCGTCTGTATGTACGGTGACAGTCATCTGTACGTGAGTGGCAGTCAGTCGCCTGTACGTAGGGTGGCAGTCAGTCATCTGTATGTAGGGTGGCAGTCAGTCATCTGTATGTAGGGTGGCAGTCAGTCATCTGTATGTAGGGTGGTAGTCAGTCATCTGTACGTAGGATGGCAGTAATCTATATGTAGGGTGGCAGTCATCTGTATGTAGGGTGGCAGTCAGTCATCTGTTTGAAGGGTTGCAGCCAGAAGTCTGTATGTAGGGTTGCACTCAGTTGTCTGTATGTAGGGTGGCAGTCAGTCATCTGCATGTAGGGTGGCAGTCATCTTTGTATAGGGTGGCAGTCAGTCATCTATAAGTAGAGTGGCAGTCAGTCATTTGTATGTAGGGAGGCAGTCAGTCGTCTGTATGTAGGTACCAGTCAGTTTTCTTTATATAGGGTGGCAGTCACTCATCTGTATGCAGGGTGGCAGTCAGTCATCTGCATGTAGGGTGGCAGTCAGTCATCTGTATGTAGGGTGGCAGTCATCTGTATGTGGGGTGGCAGTCAGTCATCTGTATGTAGTGTGGCAGTCATCTGTATGTAGGGTGGCAGTCAGTCATCTGTATGTAGGGTGGCAGTCATCTGTATGGTGGCAGTCAATCGTCTGTATGTAGGGTCAGTCATCTGTATGTAGGGTGGCAGTCAGTCATCTGTATGTAGGGAGGCAGTCAGTCATCTGTATGTAGGTGGCAGTCAGTCATCTGCATGTAGGGTGGAAGTCAGTCTTCTGTTCGTAGGGTGGCAGTCAGTCATCTGTATGTAGGGTGGCAGTCAGTCATCTGTATGAAGGGTGGTAGTCAGTCGTCTGTATGTAGGGTGGCAGTCAGTCATCTGCATGTAGGGTGGCAGTCAATCATCTATATTTAGGGTGGCAGTCAGTCGTCTGTATGTAGGGTGGCAGTCAGTCGTCTGCACGTAGGGTGGCAGTCATCTGTATGTAGGGTGGCAGTCAGTCATCTGTATGTAGGGTGGCAGTCAGTCGTCTGTATGTAGGGTGGCAGTCAGTCATCTGTATGTAGGGTGGCAGTCAGTCATCTGTATGTAGGGTGGCAGTCAGTCTTCTGTATGTAGGGTGGCAGTCAGTTATCTATATGTAGGGTGGCAGGGTGGTCAGTATGTCATCTGTATGTAGGGTGGCAGTCAGTCATCTGTATGTAGGGTGGCAGGTCAGTCATCTGTATGTAGGGTGGCAGTCAGTCATCTGTATGTAGGGTGGCAGTCATCTGTATGTAGGGTGGCAGTCAGTCGTCTGTATGTAGGGTGGCAGTCAGTCATCATCTGTATGTAGGGTGGCAGTCAGTCGTCTGTATGTAGGGTGGCAGTCATCTGTATGTCTGGCAGTCAGTATGTATGAAGGGTGGCAGTCAGTCGTCTGTATGTAGGGTGGCATGTAAAGATCTGTATGGTGGTATGTAGTCAGTCGTCTGTATGTAGGGTGGCAGTCAGTCATCTGTATGTAGGGTGGCAGTCAGTCATCTGTATGTAGGGTGGCAGTCAGTCGTCTGTATGTAGAGTCTGTAGGGTGGCAGTCAGTCATCTGTATGTAGGGTGGCAGTCAGTCATCTGTATGTAGGGTGGCAGTCAGTCTTCTTTATATAGGGTGGCAGTCACTCATCTGTATGCAGGGTGGCAGTCAGTCATCTGCATGTAGGGTGGCAGTCAGTCATCTGTATGTAGGGTGGCAGTCAATCATCTGTATGTAGGGTAGCAGTCAGTCGTCTGTATGTAGGGTGGCAGTCAGTTGTCTGTATGTAGGGTGGTCAGTCAGTCTGTACGTAGGGTGGAAGTCAGTAATCTGTATGTAGGGTGGCAGTCAGTTGTCTTTATGTAGGGTGGCAGTCAGTCATCTGTATGTAGGGTGGCAGTCAGTCATCTGTATGTAGGGTGGCAGTCAGTCATCTGCATGTAGGGTGGCAGTCAGTCGTTTGTATGTAGGGAGGCAGTCAGTCATCTGTAAGTAGGGTTGCAGTCAACTGTATGTAGGGTGGCAGTTATCTGTATGTAGGGAGGCAGTCAGTCATCTGTATGTAGGGTGGCAATCAGAGATCTCAATGTAGGGTGGCAGTCAGTCATCTGTATGTAAGGTGGTAGTCAGTCATCTGCATGTAGGGTGTCAGTCAAATGCATGTAGGGTGCCAGTCAGTCATCTGTACGTAGGGTGGCAGTCAGTCATCTGTATGAAGAGTGGCAGTCAGTCATCTGTATGTAAGGTGGCAGTCAGTCATCTGTATGTAGG